>NC_084947.1:10634874-10934874 GCF_949316205.1 Platichthys flesus
GCACGCCAAACCCGCGAACCATTTCCTGACTCAGTCACGTGGTACAATAAGAGCAATTTAACCCGTGACACAGAGTTGGAGCTAAACCGGAAGTGTGCCGCGGTGTACTGTCTTGGTTCATTCGTTAATGCCCGCCCACCGCTTGCTCTGTCCAATGAGAGGGGTCGGCTCCACATCCTGCAGGACCGCCTTAGTTCGCGGGAAACCGGCTGGTATCGTGATAGCAGGAGCAGAATAGAGCTGAAGACGCAGCAGCAGATTAAATTGGTACTACACCACTCCGCCATTAATCGATGCGCCTGAAGCCACAGAGGCTACAAACGGCGTACTCACACACGGTTCAACGCCGCCGTCTTCGAGCTAACGCTGCCCCCGCTGCTATGCTAACACTCGCCCGGTAGCTAGTGTGTCACGTCGGCTAACGGGAAGAGCCGCTGCTACATGCGACTGGACGCAGAAGACAGCGCCGACAGAAGAGAGACAAAGGCGGCCGCCGCTGTCAGTCGAGAAATAGTCTCCGTTTAAGATGAGCTCGTTCAATTTGGACCGTTTTCGTTTCGACAAGAAGGCGCAGGACAGCGGCTCCAACAGTCCCGAGTCGGAGAAGGAGAATAAGCCAGGTATGTTAGCGCTAGCTTCCACTCCTGGGAGCCAGATGTGTCACACATGCTATCGTTAGCATCACTAGTTATGTCATGCTATTAATATGCCACCCCCTCCCCCCTCAAATCTTCATGTCATCGTATTGGTTTGGTTCGGAGAGTTTCTTTTGTTGTGTTGACGCTGGACAGTCAATTTAAACACAATTAACTCCAAGGCAGCATGGAGGTACTAGTGCTGTGTTTTAGAAATGGCTGGAGACAATGTCATCCTACTCGTCGTGCTTCCAGACCAGAATCACATCATACAACAGCGTCGTGATGGGGTCACACGTGACAACACATTCCTGCTCTTCAAGTTCAAGTATGATAGTCAAGATGCATGATATATGTGAGGCCACTTTCTGGTCTGGGTCCCTCACATATCCACCATCTTTAATTTTTGGTTTCCTTGAAAGGAGTTAGATGGAATCCAAAGAATGATGCAGTCATTGTATTAACGCTCTAAATATTGTGTCATTATTTAATAATCCAGCGCATAGTTGCCTGGTGTCCCTCTTATTTACACATCACTCGTTGTTGTGTTAAATAGCCATTATCACTATTGGTTTGTAATGATGGACTCCTACAGAACCTTTAACATCAGAGGAGGGCAGCTGAACATAGCTACAAACTTGGCCCTGTTCAGACCTGGTGTTGACATCCAGCTTAATAGATCGGATTATAAGTGTTTCAGGTCTTCGCATATCCAAATGCCTGAGATTCGATCTCTCAAATCGCATTTGGAGTGGCTACCTTCTCTTTCCTGTGTGACGCGCCACCTCCTCAGCGGATGTTCTCTTACCATTCTCCGTGATTTAGTTTTTCAGTCACCACCGGCATATCAACATAGACCGCCACACAATTATTGATACTTTTCATAAATTGGTTACATTGTTCCCTCAAACAATAGCTGCGTGTATTTATTCATTCAGCCTCTCTCATTCATTCAGACTCCACTCACTGTATCTTTCTCTCTTTTGCTCGAGTGGACACACAGTGAAACACACACACACACACACACACACACACAATTGATCTTTGTCATCTGATTTATCCTTAAACCCAGACTTAGTTAAGACATAACTTGGATTGCATGAACACAAAATGAAAAACATGGTTATTTCCAATCACAAGTGGTCAGAGGAGATGCATTTTAATGCCATTTTTCTGAACATTTGAGCTTAAAACTGTCCACTTGTGATCAGCTGCCTCAGGACAGATGTTAACACCAGGTCTGAGCAGGACCATCATAACCCAATTATTGCTGTGAGATCATCTACCCACTTGTTTTTACCATCATGGTTTTCAGCTCAGATGAAGCGTGTCAAAGCGCCACCAAAGTCCCATGCCCGAGGAGTGGTTTACGAGGAAGTCCTTTCTAACGACTTAGAAGATGACGAGGTCCTCTCTGAACCAAAGACCAGAGTAACAACAGCAACAAGTATGAAATCCAAGTAAGTGTCAGCTTAAATGTCAACCTTTCAATTGTGTCACATTCATGGGTATTGGTACTGTTTTACAGTTGTGTTGCCTTTCTTTCAACAGGAATCCAATTGGGAAACAGTCAGATCATACGGATGATGAGGAGAATACGTTGGAGGAAAAAACAACCAGGCTTAAAGAGATGTTTCCTCAGATGACGAGGGAGGAGCTACTTGAGGTGAGGCACCTTTTAAGCATGTAACACACAAGGTAAACTTCATGGATGACGAATGGCAAATTCAGTTAGCTGTTCTTAGCATTGTTCTGTTCTGTTTTCAGGTCATTGGGAGCACAAGCACATTGGAAGAAGCTGTAGATGCCTGCTTTTTAAAGGGCTCTGATAACAAAGGTAAGAAATCACTTTTTTCAAGAACGTAATGAAGGAGCATCCTCAGTTCCATAAAGTATAGTTTCTACGTTTCTCATTAATATGGAACCACTGAGATAAATGGCTTTTTGGTTTTTCCTCAGCTCCAGAACAAGACCGAAAGAGAAAGCTGGATGGATCCAGCAGTTCTCAGGACAGTGGTGAGATTCAAGAGACCAAGAAGAGGAGAACGTCAGAGGTAAGATTACTAATGTTACAACCCTTCAGATTTAAATTATAATGGAATAACATGTACATATTATCACAGTTGGAATTTTAATTTTCAAGTTTAATGAAGATTATTTTGTGATGAACTTACACAGTTGCAAGCGTTGTGTAAAGATCAGATTGATTGTGTGTTGAGGCTGATGATGTAAAAAGCAGTGTGACAATTTGGGGTTTACTTTCCCTGCAAAGCGCACATTTTAGTATTTTTTTAAGACTTTTTCATCTTAAAACAAAAAAAGGGATCTGATGAAGGTGACGATGATGCCAACCAGCCAGGCTGGGAGAAGCAGGAAGCCATGGTGAGAAGACTGCAGAAAAAGTTTCCTGACCAGGACAAGGAGGTGAGGACACACTGACACTGTCCTTCTCTTTAACTCATGAAGCCATGTGGTTATGAGATTCATTTCAGTTTGATTCCACCTTCCTAAACGGATAAGAGTCAACTTAACATGACAACTGTCCTATGGTTGTGACTGTACTTGATTCAATGTTTAACAAAACCAGCTTTCCAGCCGCAATCCACTGTAGACAGGAGGAAAATTTGCCTTAGCTTTTATTATTTTGTGAATAAACAAATATTGACTGTTTAGATGATGATTTTTTTTACGTCAGAAAATCTAGACATTAGGGCAAAAGGATTGAACCATAAATCATTCAGAAACAGAGTTGCTACTCTTTCATCTTTTGTGTTAAATGATGCCTGGGCAAAGCAGAGCACTTTCTATCATCTTTTTACAGCTGCTTCTTTTGACTTTACCATCAAACCAGACTATGGTTTTCCAGGTACCTGGAATCAGTGTATTTTGTTTTAAGCTCTCAACCTCATTTTAGGAACTGCGGTTGGTTCTCCAGGAACACGACTGGAATGCCGAAGAGGCTCTGCAGGTTCTCCAGATGTTCTCAGACCCAGGTGTGAACACAACGTCTTTATTCTGAATCGAGCCACCTTTTAATTGACTTCATGTGTATGTGTACTTTTAACTTTCCTGTTGTCCGCTCTTACTGATTCATACTTTTTTTTTTTCTGGTGTCAGATACCAGCTTCAGCGCACCTGAGTCAGAAGAAAAGAAATCCAGCAAATCAAAGAGTAAAGACAAGTCGAGCAGGGACCACAAAGAGTTGAGGCGCCACAAAGATCACAGAGACAGTACAAAGAGGAATGGTCATGTGAACTCTAAAGACCCCATAATTCTCAGTAAAACAGATGGAGACAGTACAGATGATACAGAAGCGTCAACAGCTGACAGTGAAGACGAATCAGACCCAGAAGACTCCACTATGAACACGTGGTTACAAAAAGTTTCTCACTCAGTGTCTTCCTCCTCCTCTGTCAAGAAAACAACCACCTCTTCGTCCATAAAGCCTTCCTCTTCTTCTTCCTCCTCCTCCTCGTCCACTGCCCAGATGCTGTCCAGATTTGCCAGTGGCACGAGTATAGCGAGGAAACAGGCAGCAGAGAGAAAGATACAGGCGCTCGCCTCTGATGAACCTGTCAGTTCTGAGGGGGAAAATGACGATGAAGAGGACACATTTAGCAGTGAGTTTGAGAACTCTGATGAGGAGCTTGACTCTAACGGTGCCATTACGGGAATAAAGAAGGAGGTGCTCAAGTATTTCGGGGAGGCATCGAAGGATGAGCTGATGCTGATCGCCGGCTGTTCTGTTAAAAAGGCCCTGAAAATTGTGGAGCTGAGACCCTTTAGTAGCTGGAAAAGCCTGGTGAGAGAACATGTCTCAAAACCAATCCATTAAATAGATACTTAAATATTGAGTAGACATGATGCAGGTGATTCTTTTATGGGAATAAAAGCAGTTTGCAAAAGGTATCAATGGGGAAAGATGAAAAACACAGCTACTGATAGTATCTATAGAATACCTGGAAACTGCTCTTGTCTGCATATTTACTCATAGATTTTAGTACTCCGAATTCTCTGTAGAACAGTGACCTCTTTTAAAGTCTATTGAACAGCTAAATGCCACACATCTCATCAGCCTTTCAACAGACCCTTTATTTCATACATCTATCCAGAGACAAGATACTGAAGTATTACTTTGATAAGGTACTTTAAACACTGTGTGAACCATTTGTTCTGTCCTCTTCAGGTCGAAGCATTTGTCAGGGCCAATGGACTGTCGGAGCATATACTTGTCGGCTGCAGACTTGTCCTCAGGGAGCGGAAGATGGTGTTAGGGCTCATGTCCAAATGTAAGACTATTTCCTCAAAAATGCTCAAACAAGTGACTGAAGTGATGGAGAAGGGTACAGGGGCCATGAAACAGCCCAGAATACTCAACAGCAAGTGAGTAAAATGCACATCAAGTTTAATTTATGAATATTGAAAAACTGTGTCAACGTTTATTCAAGGCTACTACTCTTACTTCAAATGGGTTTTGGCAGCAAACTTAGTTTGGGATTTCTCAGTTTGTTGTAGTTCTTTCTTACAACAGTACAAATTACTAATGCTGTGTCATAATGCATGGGTTACTGTTTAGTATATTTGTTTTCTTAAATGATTACTAATTGAAATCGGGACCTATTAGAAACAACTTACAGTTTGTGTTTTTATTGGTTGTCTTTCAGGTTACGGCTGAAGCCCTATCAGTTGATTGGTCTGAAGTGGCTCCTGCTCCTGCATGAGCACAAGCTCAGTGGTATCCTGGCTGATGAAATGGTAAGACAACCAACCTCGGACCCGTGGGAAGATTTGTTCTCGAGCCCAATGGCGTACTTTAATAGGCATGTGAACATCAGTGCTTTGTCAGCATGGGTTTTTGTTGATATGTTTCAATCCTGAAGGTGAATAAACAGAAAAGAAGTGAGAACAAAGAAATTGTTTAGCTCAAACAGTAAGAGTTTTTTTTGTACTTTAGGAAAGAGGCACTGTGGGTAAAGTATGTCAGGATTTTTTCTGTTTACAGGCATTGAATATGATCTGAAACCCAGTTGTTCAACAATCTTTGAATGCTTGTGCACCTGGCTGCTCTATTTTTGATCTTTGAGTTTGAAAGACTCAGTATTTCATCTTCCCTCTTCTCCTTGCCTCCTCTCAGGGTTTGGGGAAAACTATCCAAGCCATAGCGTTTCTGGCCCAGCTATATGAGAACGGAGTAGAGGGTCCTCATGTCCTCGTTGTGCCGTCCTCTACACTCGGTAATAGCCTCCACAAATCGCAAACTTTGCTATCTATAGTCTGCTTCATAGAATGTTATTTATAGTAAACAACATATATTTAGATAATAATGTTATCAGGCATATACCTTTTTGGCTATATGTAGAACTTATCTATTGGACGTTTAATGTCAAAATCCTCATGTTTTACCTTGTGTCTGACTGTATCTTCTCCTGGCTTCTTCTAAGAAAGGGGACAGTCATCTCTCTGATTGTCTCTAAGACTTATACAAATGTTTGGACATTCCTTCTGTATATGTACACACTGCCCTGAATCAAGCTTGGTTTTAGCAGTTACTGCCGATGATACAGAGGTTCTATTCCATACTGTAGGTGTGTCACAAACAGATTTTGACCTTACCTTGTGTGCAGTCTTGGATAAGTCTGTTGAATAAGTACATAGTAATTAAGAAAGAGAATCAAACTAAATTAGAGAAATGGATCTAGAACAGGAAAATATATTAATAGTTGTAGCCTCCATATAAAGAAAAGGGCAAAGCACTCTGCGCCTCACAAGCTTTTCCTAACAAATAAATTGTTCATTTTTTATTTATGCTTAATTAAATATCTCTGGCTTCTAGATAACTGGGTCAGAGAGCTGAAGTTGTGGTGCCCACGCTTCAATGTTCTTATCTATTGCGGTAAGAAATCTCTCAGTAAATGTACACAATGCTGAACATGTGATGTAATGCCTGCTGTGTGCACGTGGACATTTTCTTTTCTTCGATACCCTGCTATTGTGTGTACACGCCATTAATCAGCGTCGAACTCTGCTCAGGGATTTTAACGAACAAACATTATATTCTTTCACACTCTGAGCTCTGAGTTTGTGCTCTTGTGTTCTCTACAGGATCTGTGGAGGACCGCCGCTACCTCAGACATGACATCCTCAATGACAGATCTGATTTCCATGTCATAGTGACCACGTGAGCAAACGCGCAGACCACCCGCTTCATATGTTACCGATCATTAATGTCAATATGCTACTTGAAGACCCGATGAGGAAAGTATTTTTGCTTCGTTTTACAGATACAACTTGGCGATAGGAAACGATAACGACCGCAGCCTTTTCCGCAAGCTGCGTCTGAAGTATGCTGTGTTTGATGAAGGTCACATGCTGAAGAACATGAGCACCTTGCGCTACCGCCACCTCATGGCTATTAATGTGAGTTCAATTTGTAATGTATTCCCCATCACAACCATTCAGTTGTCTTCATGTCTGCCATCATGTCTTTAGTTGCACTTGTCTTTTTTACAGTTTGGGATGTCTCTCTGTCTCTCTCTTCCTTTAGGCCGAGCATCGTTTGCTGCTGACAGGAACTCCTTTACAGAACAACCTCTTAGAGTTGATGTCTCTCCTCAACTTCATCATGCCCTCTATGTTCTCCAGCACAACGACACAGCTCACCAAAATGTTTTCTATGGTAAGTGTGTCTGTGTGTGAGGCACAGTGGGCTCAGTTTGTAAGGCCACTCCATTTGAAGCTACTCAAACAGCACTACCTGGAAATATAAACATGTTATCTCCCTTTATAAGTTCGGATTCATGATCATCCATGGTGGTCTTAGTTTTTGACTTGAAATTATTGTAATATATATATATTGTATGGAATGAAGCTCCGGGACTAGTTGAGCAAAAATGTGTCTCTTCTGTTCCAATCTGACGAAAGTGTTTACTGTTTTAGAAATCCCAAGACGAGCAGAGCCGTTTTGAAAGGGATCGTATTTCTCAGGCCAAACTCATCATGAAACCGTTTATCCTCCGAAGACTCAAGAGTGACGTGAGTTGATCTTCTAAATGAAGACTTGACATACAAAATGTTCTCTCAGTTTTCTTTTCTCTCTCTTCTTTTCTCAGTTAATATCAATTGCTTCACAGCATTTATAAAAACGCTGTGTTAGTGTTTTAAATAACGGGATGTTTCCTTCCTCCAGGTTTTAAAGCAGCTGCCAGCGAAGGAGGAGAAGGTGGAGTCCTGCTCGATGAGTGAGAAGCAGCAGGTGCTGTACGAGAAACTCTTTAAAAAACTCAAGGCCTCCACCACTGGCGAGAGTAAGCCTTATTTAAATGGCTGCATTAGCGGCTCCCTTTTGTCAATAACGGCATTATTTTGTACACAAAACAGAAATTAATGCATGGTTAATAATGTCTCTACAGAGAGGGAGCTGTGTAATGTGATGATGCAGTTGAGGAAGATGGCCAACCACCCACTGCTCCACAGGCAGTACTACACCACAGAGAAGCTCAAAGCCATGAGCAAACTCATGCTCAAGGTCAGTCCTCTTTCACTATCCTTTGTTCTTTTACTTTTTTTATTAATTCTGTACTTGACCTTCAGTTTGTTTAATTTGAATTCTTCAACCATTCAATTGTTCATTATCCTTTTACCCCTCCCTCTGTATTTCTCTGTTACCATTTTTTAACTGAAAAATCAAGTATACATTTTGCTTTAGTTCTTGACGGTTGATGTGCCTGACGCTTGGTGCTGGCATCAAACTTGTACATGTGAGTTATCAATAAAGGTTTCATCTATTTGTCTGTGTTTCCTTCCTCAGGAGCCAACTCACTTTGATGCAGATGCGGCTCTGATCCAGGAGGACATGGAGGTGATGTCAGACTTTGATCTGCATCGTCTGTGCCAGCAATACTCCACCATCAGCTCCTACCAGCTTGAAAACAATGTCCTGCTTGACTCTGGGAAGTTCCACTACCTCAAAGAGATGCTGGCCTCTCTAAAAAACAATGTATGTACTAATGTACAGAATCATTTGTGTGGACTGTGTCGAAGGAGTAAAAGATAATTTATCATCATTTACTCCAACAGGGCGACAGAGTGGTATTATTCAGTCAGTTCACCATGATGCTGGACATCGTGGAAGTGATGCTGAAACATCACAAGCATCGTTACATCCGACTGGATGGATCTACACCCATAGCCGACAGGTCAGTTAAAGTTGGGCTTTATCCAATTGTTGATACGGTTATACCTTTCCTAAATGTCCCCCCTCTACAATGGGATTTGATGCTGAAGTTATATAAACAAGTCTAGCATAGTAATTTTCCAACCTGTAACACCGTTAAAAGAATTGTCAAATTGAGAAAAGAAGTCTAGTATTTCACTTTATGAGCAAACATTAAATTGTGTCACACATAATGACAAATGATTTACTCATCCTGCAGGATTGTGTTGATTGATGATTTCAACACGGACCCTGAAATATTTGTGTTCCTGTTGTCAACTCGTGCTGGCGGCCTGGGCATCAACCTCACGTCAGCTAATGTTGTGATTCTACATGACATCGACTGCAACCCCTACAATGACAAACAGGCAGAGGACAGGTGTCACCGTGTGGGACAGACCAAGTAAGATGTAATCTGTTACTAATACTCCTGTCAAAGAAATTACTTCTTTTTCCTTCTATCTTCTACTTATCAGCAGTTGGATTGAAAGAAAACATTAATGTTATATTCTCAGATTTGGATGTGATCCAAATCTCAGAATAAGACCATACAATATGAATTGCTGATCTCAGATCTCATTAGAACTGCGCTTCATGTATTATGTGACTGTAGAGACTCAACATACTTTCTTGTGTGTCAGGATTGTGAAGGTGATTAGGCTGATCAGTAAGGGCAGCATAGAGGACTGCATACTGCAGCTGGGACAGAAGAAATTAAAGCTGGAGCAGGACATGACTGCTGCTGATCAGGGTGAGGACTCGCACGCACCTACACACGCATACCTTTTCTCAAATGCATTTTATAATCACCCTAAAAACAAGTGTAGTTTGACATAATTAAGTTAAAAAGTGAGTTAAGTTTCAAAATGTAAATAAAACTGATCAGAGGAGCACTACCCGTGATCACGCTATATATCCTTAAACTGTCCGTGTTAAATTTTTGAAATTCTTATAATGTCCTGTATTCCGTACAATGACGACTAGTTGGTCCATCTTAATAAGCTTCTAGACTGTACCTTATGTTATTAGTTGCAAAAGCTAATATCTTATTACATTATATGATGTCTGATATTGACATCACTTACAATCATATGATATATGATGGGGAAGAAGGAGAATTACCAATTGCTTCACAAGGTAGAGAAATAAAACAGAAGAGTTATACATTCATCAGGTTTTAAAGAGAAATTACCAACAGTTTCATGTCAAACTAATTTAATCTGGGACAATAAAAGATTGAAAACATAAATAAAAGAAAAAAGACAGTTCATAGAAAATATAAATCACAGTAAAAAAAAACTGTCCACTAAAGTGCATCTTAAGAAAGGATTAAAAAAAGGACACTTTGTCCCCTCAAAAACACTGTCAACTCAACTGTCACCTCCATGTTGCTGTGAAACCCCCTTCGGATGAGGTGCAAAAGCAGTTAATTTATATGTAGAAATGTTGCTTGATAATACAGAAGTATCAACTCCTCAAAAAGGGCACCAAACATGTATTCTTTTTGTTTCCAGAGCAACATGTAGGCTCCATGTCTGTAGTATTTTAGCTAGTAGTAAAGTATTTTAGCTTTATTTTGTAGCATGCAGCTTTCAAATGATCTGACTTGAGATAACTTCAACATAAACTTCTGAAATAAAGCACTATTTGTCCTTCAGGTGGTGAGGGAGTCATACCTGAAGATATGGCATCTTTACTCAAAGCTTCACTGGGAATGTGATACACATGAAACCTGAGACGTTTTTGAAAGCATTCCTATGATCCTGGCCAGAAACTACTGAGAATCATATGCTGCAGGTTCTGAAAATGAATTCTGATTGACTGACTGTGTAGCGTGCTAGCTGTGCCTAAAACACAATTTTTACCTGCTCTGAGTTTATGTTCTTACTTTGTCTATGAGACCAGTATTTACAGAGAAGGCTGAACAACAACTTAGCCTTTTTATTAATATGCACTTCACATGTTACATATAAGATTCCAAAGTTTAGAAACCTGAAAGAGTGTTGTTTTAAGAATTTCAGCGAGAACAACATGTATTGGAGAACACCATCAACCGTTTGGTACTGAACATATAGACTGAAACAGTTTGCATATCGGAAGTGACGTGAACAAAGCCTTGTGTCATATACATTTAGATAACTGTACTTTATGCTGGTAAGGACACTGAGAAGCCTGATGAGATATTCAGAATTGTTTTATGGTAATGATTCTTTCACAATAGGTGGTGCTCGGAGCATGGCACCTGACAGTGTTGCATCCTTGTCATTCCAGCCAGTGATTTTAAAACACCCTAGTTTACATCCCAATGATTTCATTCTATTCAAAACTATTTTGGCACTTGTCGTTGCATCGCAATTTCAGCCAACTATCTGGAAAATTAACTTCTGTCCCCGTTAGTTTAATGTGTTGAGTTTCATCTTTCAAGCCCAGATCTTTTCCTCGGAGACATGTCAAAGGAATTAAGAGAATGTTTTTACGTTAAGTATGGTGCTTGAATTAGTTTCTTTGAGTTTTCGAGCCAGGCAACAAAGAAGATGATTTGAGGAATCAGCTGCTGCATTCATGTACTGTACAAGTGGCTAATGTGTTGTAAGTGTACAAGTGTTACTGTAAATGCTTTAACTAAGTCGTTTGTATGATTTCTAGATACCTGTTTAAACTTAATAATAAATATTGGAATAAATGTGTGTGGTTATGTGTGTGGGGATTCAGCAGGAGGACCAGTAGGTACCTGGATGAATTATAATGAAAGAAGTACAGCTCCAGTGTAAAGGATTTAACAAATCCTTTTACTTCTGACACACGCTTGACCAATCACGAGTCAGTCTCAGCTGTCAATTATGAGGTTTCACCCTGTTTTTATAGCAAAGACTAATTAAAACCAAACATGTACAATTTAAAAAATACATCAATGTGATATGAACTACCTACACTGACCGAACAAAATTAACATTGAGGAGATTGGCTGTTGCCAGCCACCAGGGGGACATGGAGACAATTTGCCTCACTTTCTGAAGCCATCATGTTCTCAGTCCTTATAAACGTTTATAGGATGTATTAGCACCTAGTGGTGAAAATGCACATTGCAACCAACTGAATACCTCCTCCTCTCCCAAGCATGTAAGAGAACCCATGGTTGCCTTTTAATGTGAAAGGCCTTCTCTAAAGCCAGTGTTAGGTTTGTCTGTTCTAAGCATCCGTGAAACAGGACCAATTCTCAATGTTGACATAAAGAGCTCATTCTAAGTTGATAAAAACTTGTTTGAGCATGTCAGTGCAGCAAAAGACAATTAAAGGTCAACAGCCAAAGTATGTAGCCGTGTCTTTAATAAACATTTCTTTATTTGGTTATGTATGATGGATGTAGAAGGACATTGACTTTGGTTAATAAATACAGAAACATTACAATATATTATTTACATAGAAGACAACTGGTTTCTGGTTAAATTAATGTTTCCTACAAGATTATAATATGAAATGTTTATGTTCAGAGTTCAAATGCAATAATAAAATACCAAATATATTACATTTAAACATCTATCTATTTATCTAAATCTATGTTGAAACATTGTCACCTAACAACCTACTCAGCATGGGGGGAGTAGCGTCCACACCTAAAGCCTGTCAAGTGAGCATCACATGTGACGGAGTAGGTGAAGTAGAGAACTCCTTTACTGAGCTGACAGCTCAGGGAGTGAGTTCCCCTCTCAGGAAACAGCAGACATATCCCAACCCTGTCATTATAGAGCACATCCCTGTCCCAGACTTCAAACCTCATCTCCTGACCCAGTTCAACAGAACCAAAATCATACGTTGCATTCCACACTGGGTTATTGTCATCCATTACTGTCGCAGTTTCCTCGTACTTGCCGTTGTAGAAGATCTTCAGGTAGGCGTCTGTTTTTGTGAAGGTGTCCGCCTTCAGGCCTGCGGCTCTGTGGATCTCCAGTCGGAGAGTTCCTCTGCCAGCCCTTAACGGACAACAGTTGTGATCCAGGTTAGGAGTCGGGGAACAGCTCTTGGAAGCAGGATGCCCCTCCTGCAGCTGGTTCTCTTTAATGTAGTCAGTGACAATGCTCCTCAGATTGGCACTGATCTGCGAGTCCTCCACCAAATGGTGCAGAGGGAAGATGGCGTAGGAAACCACATCAGGGTTGTCGTGGAGGCTGTTCATCCAGCTGCGGTACGCTTCAGATGGGTCTTGCTGGTAGAGGATGTCGGGGAAGTACCTCTCCCCCCCGATAACCTCGGTCTTGTGGGTCATGAAGCCCTGGTAGAAGCCCATGCTCATATTGCCCTTCAGGAAGTTTTCACACTTGTTTGAGAAGGAAGCATTAGCAGGAACGAAACCTAGAGCCATTCGGAGTTCGGAGTTCAGGCAGTTATTGATCTCGGACTCTGAGTAACCCTTCAGTGTGGCCAGACAAGTCCTGAAGGCAGTGATTCGCTTCACCTTTCCCCCAAGCTGGACCTAGGAAACAAAAATATTTACTTTTGGCTTTTCAGTGACTATTGTCCACCACCTCTTTGTCATTATCTCAGTAAAACACTATGAAAAGATGCATTTATTAAAAGGTGCAGAGAGAAGAGTGTTTGTGTTTCTCTGACCTGGTGTATATAGTGTGTTCCATAGGTTTCTATCAGACGTCTGTACTTAGCTCTGTCCTGGCTTGTGTTTAAACTCGGTGGGAGTCGGTTCAGATGCTTAGTAAATTCTGTACTCAGCTGGGGATGATCAGCCAGCCTGTAGCTGAAGAAACAAAGAACATGCAGAGTGTCATGAGGCAATTAGAAAATAATCTTGACCTTTTTGTAACAAACACAATAAACATTCAAGTTCACTGAGCGGCCTTAAACCATAGTAACCAAGCCTTTATATTGTTTTTCTTTTGTGTACCAATAGTTCCCCTTTACCTGTAGTAGGTGCAACTTATTTCATGGATGGCAAAAGTGGCCTTGTCCACACTATGCTGTGAACGAGCAAACTTTGCCAGGTCTGATCTGCTTCCTCCCAGCACTGCCTTGCCAACTTTGTCGAGGCTCAAATCCAGATACCAGTTGTTGTTAACCAGGGAGTTGGAGCTGCGCAGCAGGGAGTCCACCGAGTGGTGCAGGGCACTAGAAAGCTGCTTACTGCAGCGGCTGAAGGGACGCCAGTCAAGCACCGCTGCTGGAAGCCTCTGAATCTGAGGAGGATTAAGAATGACCGGATGTACATGGGGATGCAGGTGTAGGAAGAAAGCAGTTAAAGGAAGTGGAATACAACAGAGCAGGAGGTGCTCTGAGAGGCCTGAGCAGTCTGGTAGTTTGACTCTACCTGTCCGTTTTGGAACCGGTTGGGACACAGTGTGCAGGTGCGGTTGTCATCCAGGTGAGCTTTGACGTTGATGACATACGCGCCCGTTCGACGCATCCGCACCACATCGAAGCCGTCTCCTGCCAGGTTGTGGCCTGGGACAAAAGGAGCTTTTTCACACTCTGACCCAGAGCCAACCCGACAGCAGTGGACCCTGCAGACCTCCAACATGACTGATAAAGCCATTATCAACAGAATGAAGCTGCTCCGTTGATGATTTCCTGCTGGCATGGTGACCTAAATGTAGCAGAGGACACAAAGGTTGAGGATGTTGCCAGTAAAGTCAGGATTTTAATGAAAAGCTTGTGAGAGAACATTTTGTCACTAAAAGCTCCCAACATGTCTCACAGGAATCTCAATGCAAGTAGCAAGTGTTTTCCAAAGTTCCTTCAAATTAAAACACATTTTGACAGGTTTTCTTTGGGCAGATTTTCAATAGCAGATGAAGTATGTCTGTCACACAGTAAATGCAGATGAGCTCTTAATCCTCTCTGCTTTATAAAAAGCAGTAATCCTGCAGCAGATGTAGTGTCAACATTAAAAACGTGACAAATGCACTAAAAATGGCAAACCATGAAGAAAGGCAAAATGTTACTCTTACCTTGGACTGTATTTGTTTTATTGTCCTTCTGTCCGCTTCGTCGTCTTCCTTTAGGAGTGGTCAAGCTGTATCTTGTCTTCCCATGCCAAAACGCCTGCCTCTGTTTAAACGCTCCCTCTTCACTAAGCCCATTGATGGCACAGTTCACTGTAAACGGTGAACTGCAAACTGTCTAAAGTCTTGATCCTGCTGGAATTGAAATAGCGGCCGAGGGAGCTTTTGCTGTGCTGAGAGCCTGCTGGGCGCTCTCTTTTGTCCGTCCTCTGCCTCATGAAAAAAGACCTAGGAGGGAGTTCCCCTGCTTCACAGCTATGTATCTGTCTCTCTCTCCCTTTCAAATGTTCTCTCCCCCAAGGCCATACCAATTTCCTCAGCATGACTGGTTTTGTTTTCATGTTCAAGACCCAGCTGTATGAATACCTCACAGCTGTGTGTTTGTGTGTGCGC
Source organism: Platichthys flesus (assembly GCF_949316205.1). Lineage (NCBI taxonomy): Eukaryota > Metazoa > Chordata > Actinopteri > Pleuronectiformes > Pleuronectidae > Platichthys > Platichthys flesus. Next base: position 10,650,127 of record NC_084947.1, read on the forward strand.
GTCCACATGTACATGTGTGGGGGGAGGGGGATTTTTATATTGTCACGAGAGAGGAGATGCACATTGGTCTGAGCACTCTTTACGGGAAATAGAAGTGTGTGTGCACGTGCATGTGAGTGTGCACAGTACATGTCTGTTGTGAGTGAATGTGCGATCATGTCTATTTAATGTCTGGGCCTGCCTGTCTGTGTGCTGATAACCCTACCAAAACCATGAGGTCAGCTTTGCCATTGTCTATTTAAGGGTGAGGGTGGAATGCTGTGGTTTCTCAGTAAGGTCAAGCAACATTAAAGTGTCGCTCTTTCATTCAAAGAGAAAGTGAGAAAAAAAAGAATTTCCAGCCCTGGTTTGCTGTTATATTTAGAGAACCAATATGTGCTTTGGTGCCGTATGTACAGACTAGAGAGAGGTCCATTGAACTGATTCTGCTTTTTGAACTAATGTTTACTAGATCTATTAAAAACACAGCATCAGAATCAGATTCAAAAAGTATTTATTGCCAAGTAGGTTTACACCTACAAGGAATTTGCTCTGGTTATTGATGCATACAATGAACATAGAAACATAAGAACACAATAAATACAACACACATAAGAAAAGCAATAAAAAGGAAAAATATATATTTACTCACTATTTTCTTCTTACTTATTCCCTTTCTCTAATATTTATACAAAGTAACATTTATTTAGACATAAATATATCTAAATAAAATATATATAATATATAAAAGATATAAAAAGTGCAGTAAAAAGTGAAATGCAAGATGCAAAACAGTGCATAATGCATTGGGGGAGACATGTTATCCATTAACTATGTCCTTGACCAACTACCAAGATATTATTTGGACTTTAAAGAACAGAGAGATAGCAAACATAAAGATATAGAGCCATGACATTTTTTTTAAATAACTTTAATAGTTAATTCATAGTTGTGTATTGCAGAACATACACAATTTATACACGTATAGTTTTTAATTGCAAGTACAGTACCAAAATGATTCATACACAAATTACAAAGGGTCCACTAGTTGTCTGTGAAGAACATTTGTAAATGCATTTATTTTTGAGTGTACTTTTCAGTGCTACTGAGGGTAAAAATGAAAAAAAACGAAATGACATTGTGCATCTGGCCCTCATGAGGGCAGTATTTGTTCACTACAGCCATTGGAAATCACGTCTGCTTCCAGTTGATCATTTTGAGATTTTAAAATCAGATTTAGCTGTATCCAAGTATCTTGGATGTCATTAAATGTTGGAAAATGCAAAAGAGAGAGCACTGGCCCGTTATTTTACCTGCCTGGGGGGACAGAGAAAAATAAAAAGTGAAATCAAAGCAAAAGTTCAATAAAAATAATCACGAATCAACCACGTCATCTTATTACACCTACAGTAACAGGTTTCCAGTGGAAAGATGCTATAGTTAACAGGCCTCAAGCCATGGGCAGATTATCAGGGCAACACCACAGACCCTGACCTACTCACTCAAATAGTACACGTTCACTTCCTGTGTCTGAGGACAAACTAAAACCAACATCAAACTTGAGATATGAGGTTCACAAGGCAAATTTCTCTATTTGTGAGCCAAATACGACCGTGACCTTGACCTTTGACCACCAAAAAGAATATGTCCAACTGAACATATGAACCAAACCTGAATTCCCTCAAGGTGTTATTGAGATTTCATGAATTGGACGGATGAACAAACCAAACTGATTATTTCTTGGAAACTTCCACTGCTGTGTTTGGTTCATACATATCAGACGGAACCAGAAGGAACATCTCACCTGGCCAGATGCAGAACGGCCTCCAGGATGTTGGAGCCCTCTTTGGCGCTAGTTTCACAAAACAGGGTGTTGTATGTCTGTTGGGTAAAGACAGAAAATCAATAATCCATAATCAATCTGATTATTTTACTGCTGATCCGAGTTGGTTACAGGTTGTGACTTGGAAATTAAACGAAGATGATTGTGGATGTTTACCATGGCCAGTTTTTCTCCATAGCTGGTGGGAACTTCAAATTCTCTGAGATCACACTTATTACCCACGAGCATGATGGGAATGTCCTCCAGACTCACGTCCTGCTAAGTATCAGAAATACACTAAAACTAGTTAAACATAAACATAAAAAATATATTTTGCTGGAAGAGAGAAGAGAGAGCTGTGATGGACTAACCTCCAATGAACAGAGTTTACTACTACAGCTTCTGCTGGAGTTCAAGGACTGTTTTTCTTCGATGTTGGTCGGACTGATCTCATCGAACTAGACATCGACACTGGAGAGGCACAGCCCTCTTTCACCATGGAAGAGAAAGTATAAGCAGTTAAGAACTGGCCCAACCCCAGTTCTCTACAGGACCTAAAGAGTTTCTTCGGCCTGTCCTCCTATTACAGGAGGTTCGTGAAGGGGTTTTCCTGAATACCTGTGCCCTTGTTCTGCCTGCTGAAGAAGGGGGGGGGCATTCTTATGGACAGAAAAGTGTCAGAGAGCGTTTACTTCACTGCAAGGCACTGATCCTCCTGACCTCACTTTCCCTTTCGTTCTTGACACGGATGCCAGCAACGTCTGCTCAGGTGCTGTATTGACCCAGTTGACACCTGGGGGAGAAAGAGTGGTGTCGTACTACAGCAGGACATTCAACAAGGTTGAACGTCGCTAATGTGTCACCAGGCGGGAACTGCTTGCTGTGGTCAGCGCCATCCGGCACTTCAAATATTACCTTGGGGGCCTCCACTTCACTGTCATGTGGTGTCATGAGCCATGTGGTTTCTTAACCGTTCAGAAATCCTCACATAACCAATCACTGTGTGTCGGAGCTCGTCAGGGTTTATAAGTTACGAATCATTTCACTTTTTCCTAAAATGACGTGCACATCACTACATATACTCTATGATTCTGCACAATATACACCCTTGGATGTCACATAAATGTGCAGCATGTCACAGTTGAATACACTAATATTTAGTTTTCTTCAGCCATTCTGTTATAATAAAAAACTTTATCATTATTAATAATAATAATAATAACTTACTTCCAGCTGCTTTACAGAGTAAAGACAACAAAATAAAAACAAAATCTCAACTTCAGATTAACATCTTTTTCTTTCCTTAAAAAAACAATAAATTAAGATGAAAGAGTAAAAATTGTGACAATGGCCTTCTCGAAGACACTAGTCAGATAAAGAAAGGGATTTCAGACAGGCTTTCATTGATAATGCGGAATTATTTTTATTATCCAGGACAAAAATCAAGAGCATGAGCTTAGTAGTTTTCTAAACTACATGAGCTTAGTAGTTTACTGAGCTCATGTGCACACATTTAAACAAAATTACAGACATCTAGTGGATCAGAGTCTGCCACCTTTCATTTACACTTACCTATTAACTTATAATTCATACCAGACGATTAAATGATCAAATGACAGCAGTTCTTTTTAGCATTCATGCAAAGTGAGAATGATGTGCGATATGTTCAGCTTCAAAAAAATAAAATCTGTAACACAGCATCATCCTCAGCAGGAGGTCAAATGAAAGGAAATATAACACTGTGGGTAATATAATAAAAATGAAGTCTCGGAAAACATTAGCATGAAGTCTCATACGACCACACACTGTCATCTAATACAGTATAGAGCATGTATTTCTTTCAAGCAACACCATGTAACTTTTATGTAACCAGTGCCCTCCGCAGCCACACATGATGGTGATGATGAAGATGAAGTCACATTAAAAAAGGCCTGTTCAGTGGATGTTTTTACCTTTCAGACATAAAAGCTTTAAACATTGATACACGTTTCTATCTATGTTGGACACTGTCATTTCTCAAGAACATTGTAAATATTGAAATGACATATGACATCTATTGCACTTCTGTCCGTCCCGGGAGAGGGATCCCTCACATGTGACTCCCCCTGTGGTGTCTTAGTTTTTTTGGTAGCTATTCCTCACTCTAGTGGAGGGTTCAAGGGCAGAGGGCGTCACACGCTTTTATCAAACCCTATGAGGCTAATTATGATTTGTGAATATAGGCTTTAGAGATAAAACTTGATGTGATTGAATTAAACTGAAATATAATTGAATGTTGAAAATTCCTCATTATCCCAAGCTTCCTGAATCAGAGAAACAGCTGCTATAGCAAATACGCCAAACTCTGTTTAGAATTCAGTATTTTAAGTTTTTTCTGTGAATACTTGAATTAAACGCTGGTTCTTCAAAGTTCTCCAAGTCTAAAGTGAGTGGCACCATTCTCCATGTTACAAATTTGTCAGTGTGACAGGTTTTAAAGATGCTATTGTAAAGTGGCATAGTGTTGCTTTAAGTTCCTTACACACTTCTCTGTGTCTCCGTGTCGACAGTCAATACAGTTCACTTGCAGTAATATCTAGTAGGTGCAATCTACAAACATCCGTTTCATTTGAGGCAAACAACATTTTGTAGATGTCACTTCAGACCAGCACACAATGATGGAGGCAGCTCCACCCGGACCAGGCACCAGTCCATCACAGGGCCAAACATCCAACATTCACATTCGTTTTAAAGTCGCAAGATCATCTAACCTACATGTCTTCACCCTGTAGGAGGGAAACCAGTGCCCCCACAGGAAATCAGCTACAGGAGGGACACAGGATTTCACTTACACAGCCGTCTTTCTCTTCTCATGATCTGCACACATTCTTTTAACAACGTGCCAGAACCAGGCAGAGCTGATTGTACAAACCATATCACACAGGAGGAACGAAATTGTGCGAATAAGTGTGATAGCATAATAAAGAACAAACATTACATGGTAAAATATTGAACAGTTAGGTTCATGCTGTGCCCGAAACAAAACTTATTTTACATAACCCTGAATAACAAAAACAAACATCTAAAATGAATGTGAAGTTGTGGCTTTTCTGCTGTGATCCAATTTGCTCAATGGATCCATTATAACATAAAGTAGTTGTGGTTACTGAGGGTGATGATTTGTTCCTGTTGCAGAGATCAAGTCTCATTTCGGCTTTGTCAGGTTTCTGCATTTGTTTTCCTTCTCGAGTTCACATTAAGTCAGACGTGCAGGTCCAGAAATGAATCAGGTGCAACAGGAGAAGTTTGGTTTCTTACGGGGAGCATCCAGGCTGGGCAGCGACTGATAATGACTCTTTCGATTTAAGGTCGACTGTTCTTTTACCTGCCTGGAGGTGGGAGGAAAGAGAAAAAGAAAAAGTGAAATCATGCAAAAGTTCAATAAAACAAATCACGAATCAACCACGTCATCTTAGTACACCTAGAGTAACAGGTTTCCAGTGGGAAGATGCTACAGATTATCAGGGCAACACCACAGACCCTGAACTACTCACTCAACTAGTACACGTTCACTTCCTGTGTCTGAGGACAAACTACAACCAACATCGAACCTGAGATATGAGGTTCACAAGGCAAATTCCTCTATTTCTGAGCCCAAAACGACTGTGACCTTTGTCTGAACATATGAACCAAACCTGAATTCCCTCAAGGAGTTATTAAGATATCATGAATTGGACGGATGGACAAACCAAACTGATTCTTTCATGGAAACTTCCACTGATGTGTTTGGTTCATACATATCAGACGGAACCAGAGGGAACATCTCACCTGGCCAGATGCAGAACGGCCTCCAGGATGTTGGAGCCCTCTTTGGCGCTAGTTTCACAAAACAGGGTGTTGTATGTCTATTGGGTAAAGACAGAAAATCAATAATCCATAATCAATCTGTTTATTTTACTGCTGATCCGAGTTGGTTACAGGATGTGACTTGGAGATGAAACGAAGATGATAGTGGATGTTTACCATGGCCAGTTTTTCTCCATAGCTGGTGGGAACACAGTTAACTTCAAATTCTCTGAGATCACACTTATTACCCACGAGCATGATGGGAATGTCCTCCAGACTCACGTCCTGCTAAGTATCAGAAAAACAGTAAAACTAGTTAATCATAAAGTAATGAAACAAAATATATATGTTGCTGGACGGTGAATTTATGACTGTATGTGCTGGGTACAATCAAAAAAACAAAATAATGTAAGTTCATTGTTTACATAGTGCTTTGTATCAGACAACACATAACAGATTTTCACAGGCCACAGAATACAACATGCAGGAATTTTTTAACATGCCCACAATAAAACAGCAGAACACAATCTGTGCATGCTTTCCACTCCACACTTACACATCTGCTGCATGGGAGAAAAGGGAAACAAGCAAGACCGGTTAGTTAGGGATTAAAATGAACGTGTGACAACATGTTAACGTAAAGTATCTTAAAATAAGACAAACGCTGCCGTTATAGAAGGTGGATAAATTCCACCTTCACTTTAATCTGCAGAGGTCAAACACTGTGATACTTAGTTTACCAGAATGTTTTCCTCTGAGCACCTTTATTACCTCGATCATGTCCACCCACTCTCTCACATTCAGGAAGCTCTTTTCACAGGAGATGTCGTATAGCAGCAATACGCCGTCCGCCCGCCGGAAATAAGACTTTGCAATACTGCGAAACCTGAGGTGAGGGGAGACAACTGTTCAAAATACACACATATACACACAACGTTGATTTTTTAACTTGTGTTGGCAGAATAATTTAAGTTTTTTGTGATAAGATTAATACAAAATGTTTTATCTTACTTTTATTGCAGCCTGACCGATATTATAAAACGAAAAACATTTCCGATATTGGCTGTTGTACAAATGAAACAATTTTTCACTGATTCTTAAGATGTCATTATCATACCTCAATGACAACGATTAGGTAATTGAGGTTTTCATTTCAGTTTTTTTAATATATTAAACATATGTCAGCAAATCTACTTACATATAACTGTAATTATATTAATTCGTCTTACATAAATAAAAACTACCATAAACCATAAACTATTTCATCAATAATTACAAATAAATATAAAACACAAATATAGCCTGTTGAACTTGAATTAAGAAAATATTTTTTGCAAATGTAAAATGTAAACATAAATGCACAGATTTTCTACAATGTTTATCCTGTTAAATCATTGATTTTATTTTGACAAACGTCAAATATGATATACCTGTGAAGGCCATTGGCTGAATTTATCGACGATCCGGTAAAGTCAGGCTCTACATTTCTGGAAGCTTGCATATCTTCTTATAAGCTTTTGTACATATATAATAATACATATATATATCAAGCAAAACGATATAACACACCTTTCCTGTCCTGCAGTGTCCCATAGTTGTAGTAAAACAGGCTCTCCATCTACAACTAGTGTCTTGATCTGAAAATCCACTCCTGAACACACAAAAAGTCAAAATAAAACTTATCACACTGTGAAACTAAAACAACTAAGGGAACATTACATTTTATAAACTTCACACAATAGTCAAGGGCTTATTTAAACTATAACCCTCACAGAAATTTGACCATTAACTACTGACTGGTTAACTATTAATCTGTCAGCTGCCACTTCCTCCAGGCCTTCGTTTCTTGGAGAATATAATTTATCTGAAGTCGAAGAGGAGAGAACAAGACAATAAAGCCAGTCATGACTAAAAGAGAGTTTTGTTTCGTCCGACTCACCCAGAGTTGCGCTGGAGTTAAGTTTGAATTCGTTCTTGCAGAGTCGCAGCAGGAAACTGGACTTTCCCACGGCCGCATCTCCGGCCAACACGATCCTGAAGGCTTTGTCTGAGGTCCTGTAGCCCTGGTCAACGCTGCCCAGGTCCTTCTGCAGAGGGGACAGAGGCAGAGTGATAACATGAATCTGCAAAATTACTTTGGCTTTGACCACTTTAGAATTTCTACTTCGTCTTATTTTCATGTCTCTTTGTCATGTCACAATGTAGATCACATAGATACGTTTGCTAAACGTGGCCTGAAGAAACTGCTCAATGAAAGACAATGAAATCAAATGAAAGAAAAACCACACCTTGATTTGTTGGGATTCTAAATAAAATCTTTAAATTCTGAATCCTGATACTAGAGTCACTGAAATCATTCAACCCTTCTTTCTTGTCTCTCTTACCTTAACACTGATGGCGGTGAGGGCTTTCCTTGTTGACGGTGCCGGGGTAAAAGTCTCAGGGAGCTTCCAGTCCAACACTGAGCTGCTGTCCGACCCGATTGCTGATTCACTGTCTTGTGTGTCTGCAGGCTGTGATGGAGAAACAGAGGCAACCGCTAGCATTACACTGAAGAAATGATATTATCCATTTTCCAGGAAACCCACGGAAATGTTGAAACACTGTCAAAGAACGTGAACATTGTATGGGTTCTTCTTTTTGTTGTGCCCCGCCCTTCCACAAAATTTCATGGGAATTTGTAAATTTTTTTTTTCTTTTTCGCGTAATCCTGCTAATGACCAAGGAAACGCAGATGAAGAAATAACCCCCATGTGCAGTTGTGTGTCTGTGTTTGATCTTCTTCTCGTCTCACCTCAGCGTCAGACGTTTCTCCCATCATGCTGTCATTGTTGTCGTCCTCCACCTTCTTCTCTTCTCTCTCCTCCTCCTCCTCCTCCTCCTCTTGACCTTTGACCTCCTGCTCAGAGTCGTAGCCTCCGTGTGAGCCTCTGAGCGTCGACAGGCCGCTGTCCGTGTAGACCTCGGGCAGGCTGTCCTCCTCGCACTCACTGCTGTCCCTGCGCTTCAGGCCTGGGTCGCACATGGCCAGGGCCAGCGTGTCACAGCTGGGCCGCCGTTCGAACAGAGGGTATTCGTCCATACGCTGACCGAACCTGAGGAGGAGACCAGGAAAATAAATAAAAGCCTCCATAAGCTAATTCTGCATCCTCTAGAACAAGATGGAGGTAAGAAAAGTAGAGCCTACAAACTACTACTATTGTTACCCAAAGGAGCCAGGACATTGTGCAATAGCTTTATTTACATATTTACTTTTCTGGTAGTCCAAATGAATGAATACTAATACAAAACTCGAAATATGTTGCTGTACAAACACACAGTCGTGTTTCTTGAGGAAAAAGCCTTAAATTCCAAGCAAAGCGTCTTGATTCAATACATTTTATACTGGACATACGAATGGCTCAAACTTGATGCACCCAGTCTGAAACACCTATATCATCCTTAATCCCTAAACACTGACAGTTAATATTCTGCTCTTGATACAACTGAAATACTATTTAAAAGATAAACAGTAACTGTGATAAAGTAAAAAAACAAATTGATTGTTCAGAAAATATAAAAGTTCATAATTGTGTATCAATACAATACGTGCATACAATGAGTAGAAGATTGGCACACTGACCTTTCCCTTAATGCATATGGGGATGTGTAGCAGATGCTTTTACTTCTGCTTCTCTCCTTAATTTCTGCACAGTTACCAGACTGAAACACACGATATATATATAGATTTTAATGTTTCATTACTTTCTGAAACTGACACATATTCTGTGATTGTTTTCATGAGTATTGTAACACAACATGCAGTTTTCATTTCAAACAAATCTCCTGGTCCAATTAATTTGTTTTTTGGGGTTGAAATTGTGTAAATAGGTTTAAGCATCAAAGCAAAAAGTCAGCTTTTCTTCTTGCATAAAACAAATGGCGTCTATAAACCCAAAGTAGGAAATAACGTCAGCCTCTTTTAATTTGTAAACAAGACCATTTTTTAGTAATTGTTCAGCTTTACCCTTGATGTCCTCTCCAGAGCTGTTCTCAGGCCATCGTTACTGTCATGCAGCTTCCTGTTGGCTGTCCTATCCACACACACACACACACACACACACACAGCGAGAGAGAAAGACAGAGAGAGAGCAATAAATAATGTTTATTTGACTTACAAAGTGTGTGTGTGTGTGTGTGTGTGTGTTTCTGTGTGTGTGTGTGTGTTTGTGTGTGTCTGTGGGAATAGGACTTACTGCAGAATATCGATCTGATTCTCCAGGGCGTCGCGCTCATCTGCGAAATGTTTCATGAGCTCTTCGTCTCTGCATCAGAAATAACAATTGTTCAAATTTATACATTTGAAACGGTAAATAAAAGTGAAAAAAAAAATACACAATATGCTACAGATGTGTGTGTGTTTGTGTGTGTCTGTGATGAGGAGGCCTGAGCAGGGGGAGTGTGACTCTGCTGCGTCTGTTGCTAAGTAACGCTTCTGAAGAAGTTATTGTGTGTGTGAATCCGCTCCAGGATATCCTGTTTCAGCAGTAACAAAGTGAACCCCCCCCCCCCCCCCCCAAAGTGGGGACACTGAGGTCCTCACTTCTTTTTGTCCGAGTCTCTGACATCTGTCATCAGGGGTTGTTAAGGGGCCAGATGGATACACTTGATTACTCTAAAACAAATGTCGGCCTATTTCTGAGGCTTCAGGAGGTTTTCTTGTGTGATCGAGAGCAGAGAGACCATATTATTCTCAAATTCAGAATCAACAAATGAGATTTAAAAAAGAGGGAGAAAACCGGCTCTACCACTTCCATGTCATCAGTAATTCCAAATTTAAATATTTTCCTGAGGGGTAAGTGTGTGCGTTTGTGTTTGCACGAGAAAGTGGGATTTGACGTCAAGTCTTGTGCAGCAAACCCATTTCCTTCTGTTGGTGAAACAACAAAAAAATATCCCCTCATGTATGATCACGAGAGCTCTAGAAAAATATGACAAATAGAATATGATGCTGAGTTTGTCTGAAAGGTCTGCAACTTGCAACAACAGATTCAAGAGAAATCCAGTTAAATGTGCTCTAACACCTTATGACAAACATGGGAATAAAAACCAATTCACCGCTCAGAGTTGATGCTTTGATCGGTTAACTCTGTCTTCAGCGTGTCCATCTCACTGTGTAGACAGGCCACTTTGGTCTGAGATTTCATCAGGTCCTGCTTCAAACGCTGGTTCTCCTGCAGACACAAAGACAAGAGGAGAGAGAGGTGGAAAGTGAGAATATGACACGTGTGTGAAGCTACAAGTGGAGACGTGAGACAAAACTCCTTCTGGCACCTTGAACAAACGTTATGCAATGACAGACGCAGTCTCACCAGTGTCAGGTCACTGATCTTCTTCTTCAAAGCTGGACTCTCGTCTTTCACAGTGATGATCTTGTACTTATCTTCGATCTGATGGTTCACATATTATAGATTCGTCAGTTGACTATACACACAGATTTAACAGACTAATATAAAAAGCATACAAACTAGAGATGGCCAATATTACAACACTAATAATCATCACAATATTATTTTCACTTATAGCAATATTACAAAGATTTATTATGTATTGATATATTGATTGTAGATGTGAAAAACACAGTGAGGAGGAGATATAACACATAATTGGTTGACCTCAGGTATTTTAAATGTTTTTCTCTTTTCTTTATCAATTGTTTGTCAATTTCTTTGCCAGTCGATCTTATGGTTCTTCCTTTTGATATGAAGAATAAAAAGATCCTGTTTGGTTTTGTATTTTCAATTTAAACTAAAAAACGAAGTTATGCGATAAACTCAAAACAGAAGTGAAATTTAAAAAAGTCAAAATAAAAGCAGAGTGGAGAGAATCTATAAAAACCTCATGTCACAGGCTCAATTCTAAGCTCGAAAAGCTCTGCTGCCTCTTTAGCTTCCTGCACTAATGCACAGCTCATGTTTTTATCTTTGGAAACAAGTGAGTGTTATCTGCTCAAGTGGATGTTTGTGTTTTCAAGAGGTCAAAAGATTACATTAGTTCACCTTCTTGTGAATGCAGTCAGTCAGTGTTAACGAGAAATGACCCAATTCACCCAGTTCCAGTGTTTAGCGGTTTCATATATGTTCAGTACAAATAACTCTTCAGGGCCTGTTTGTGGTTAATTGAGTCGAAGGCGAGTGTCTCTTCAGCAGTGCACTCTTTGTTGTGAGTCCACATGTCACTGGGACAGTTAAACAGCACAATCATCAGTTTTCAAGACATTGCTCTAACTGTAACTCTGTGGAGCAAAATGTGTTGATCTCCAGAAGAGGCAGTTTTACAAAATAGATATTTACCATCTGCATCCTCTGGATCTTACACTGCAGCTCACACACTTCAGTCTCGAAATCTCTCCGTAACTCGTTCAGTTCGTTCTCTGCTCGCTTCTTCTCCTACACAAACACACAACAAGCACAAAAACACGGCTGCATTAAAATAACACGTTGTGATATTCTCTTATTAAAGCGTGCATGCTGTGAATGTGTGTGTACATGTGTACGTGTGCTTCGTTTTTTTCATTAGGATTCAGGACATATGATATGTAACAATTCTTAATAAAAATAAAATAAATAAAAATTCCTAGAAAACGACCAGACATCCTTATATCTTAATTTTTGCCGACTTGTGTTCTTAAATCATAGCAAAATGTTTCCAAGAATTCTCAAACCCAGAGAAAAGTGTGTAAGATTTAGGTGAAAGGGATCTATTGGCAGAAATTGAATATAAAATATCCCTTGTGATGCATTCACTATTGTATGTTTCATCTAAATTTTACAAGTTGTTTTCTTTACCCTCGAATGGGCCCTTTATATTTAAATATCAGCTGGAGCTGGCCTCTCTACGGAGGCCGCCATGTTTTTTACAGAAGCCCAAACTGAACAAGCTAAACACATTTTGAGTTTATATGACAATAGAAGGTTTCCACACCTTTCTTCATGTTGAGAAGGAGAGGGTTAGGAGAGTGGTATTTAGCTGCAACATGCAACTTCACCACTAGATGTCACTTAATTCTAAACACTGAACCTTTACGACTTGGTGTTAATGCTATGTATAGAATTCAGTTTATGATAAGGATAAGGGACTAGGGAATGCATTATGTTAACATGTGTCCTCACTAAGGACACATGTTGACATAATGACTCATTAATCTGTTCTTATTTTAGGGCAGATTTTGAAACATGAACGAAGGCCCCTGGTTGATCTATAAGTGTATCAGCAACCGTCTACGTCCAGTTTCCAAAAATAGATTCCTGTGATGTAGGTGTCGGAACGCGGCAGCACGGCTCTGTGCACATTACAGTGTGAGAGAAAACAGGTGAGTGCCCTCTAATCATGTGTACTTTTCTTACTAAGCAAACAGCAGCTCCTGAGTCAGTTGAGTACACTTACATAAGTTCAAGTTAAAAGCACAAAGATTTTCTCAGAAAGTAGTTTACAGATTACACTTTTCACACACACACACTGCCCCACTCTTATCATGACAACGATGTGTTTACAGTACAGTTTTATTATTGGAGACCAGCAGTTCTGTGTGTCTACTGTGTAATACACAGTAAGGGATGTACAGATCCGCAGGTGTGTCCATGTGGATCAGTAAGGTGATATTCATGCTTGTTTGACATGAGGGAAGAGCTGAATAAACACGCCCTGCTTATCTCTTGGCCTGCATATACTCCATAGACAGAAACCCATCATATCCACTGACCTGCAATATTGAAACGAAATCAGAGAGCCGTGTTTAAGCATGCGTTTGAATTTGAGAGGATGTGATGAGTCTGTCCCACCTGCTCCCGTGTTTTTCTCTCCGCAGCCTGAATGCGTTGCTCCATCTCCTCCTCCATCTCACTGAGCTGCATCGAAGCCTGGTCCTGCGCGCTGCAAAACAACGAGAGATAAACGTTAGTGTACTCCAGAAGCCTGCATCCCTCCATCATCTAATATGTACAGGTACTGGGTTATCCTCTTGATGGTCGCAAGGTAGGTGAGGCCAGTGTGGAGTCGCCAAATTTACCCAACCAGCAAGTTCTTGGACTGTAGGAGAGATTCTGAACATAACAGCATTTATTTCTCCCTGATCATGTAACTAATATGTAGCATATTTCCTGACATTAGGACCAAGATAACACACATTTAAAGGGACTAACGTAGAATCTATATAATCATCATCAGCCATTGTAACTGAAACATCTGAAATAATATTTTACTGAAAGAAAGAATTAATAACCATATAACCATAAGGGTAATTACACTGATAAAAGTGTTCTGCGTCACAACTCGATCCTATTAGTGTGTATGTGTGTGACTGTGTGTTTCTCACCGTTTGATGGCGAGGGCCAGGTTCTCCATCTCTGAGTTTTGCTGTTTGATCTCTTTGGTGAAGTTCAGGATGACGGTCTCGAACTGAGGAATCATTCTTGGCTCTGTCAGGCTGATGTTCTGGTACAACGTCGCTGCCTGTTCATGCCTGGAATAAAAACAGGATTTCACATTGTCTGCCGTGATGAATTACTGACATACTCACTCTCTCCTCAAAATTAAAATGCTTCCCTGGCAAATCATACACCATACTTTATTCACATAACCAAACACTGTATCTATCAGGGGCCCAAAGTGTTTGGTGATGTGTCCTGGAGAAGAGATGTTGACTGGAATAAATCTCACTCTGACCTGCACCCTATGTGTGTGTATACTGGTTTTGTTACAGCTTTGCGGCCTTTCCCAGCATAAGCACTGACCTTGTGAGGACCAATACATCTTGTGGCCCCCAAAGATCTGTCCTAATGAGGCTAAATATCATTTCTGAGCTCCTGGTTAATGTTAGTTAAGATGTGAAATCAACCAAATTTCAACTGACTGTATCCTTTAGTCTTTTGAATTGTGATTATGTGAAGCTGAAACTAGTAAAGTCTTGGAGTATGATTATTGGATCCAGTCAAATTAACAGAAAAGGGAAATAAGAGCATGCTCTCTATGTACAGTGAGAATCTGATGAGCGGTCAAAACAGGTTTCCTCTTTTACTGCCTGAAGAACTAACATCAGTTCACCTCATAAATCATGAAAAAGACATGACACCAGCACAGGCACAAGTAAACCATTTAAAGAAACTATTCTAATTTCAAAAGTCCAGTTATAACACACCAGTGTGTTTGCTGTTGCTTCTGGACTCATTTTATATCCCAGTCAAATACATAAAATGTAGATCCCATTAAGACATGTCAGTGAGAAACTAAACCTCACTTAATCACACAGTTTAGTTTAGTGTTTGATGTCGTTACAGTGATAAAAGTGTTCTGCGTCACAGCTCAATCATATTAGTGTACAGTGAGTGTGTGTGCGTGTGTGTGCGTGTGTGTGTGTGTGTGTGTGTGTGTGTGTGTGTGTGCGTGTGTGTGTTTGCCTTCTAACAGGACGGACCGGCCGTAATACTGAGCATATAGACACTTCTGCCTGTCTGTCAATAACTCGCAACACCACACAGCTGGCTGCAGCGTCCTTCACTCTGACACGCAAACTTTTCCAAACAGAAACACACACACACGACATGTAAACACAGGAAGTTGTGCTGAGGCGGTTGATGTCGTCTAACGCTGCTGAAAACACCACTTTATCGGCCCAATGATCTCAAAACTT
Organism: Platichthys flesus; assembly: GCF_949316205.1. NCBI lineage: Eukaryota > Metazoa > Chordata > Actinopteri > Pleuronectiformes > Pleuronectidae > Platichthys > Platichthys flesus. Next base: position 10,665,420 of record NC_084947.1, read on the forward strand.
TAAGCATTAAAATACTTTTACTGGCACCAAATAAAGACTTATTTATATTCACATGTGCGTAGGAATCATGTTTTCAGTGAACACTCACACAGTCATTTTAGTCACTGCCTCAGTCAGCTGAGAGACTGAATATTGATCAACAAAACACACTCACTACTTCGGCCGTAATCATTATGAAGTTATCGGTTCGGACCCTAATCGATTGATTTGCTCATGATGCCTCCTTCTCGCTCACAAAATACTCTTTCATCCACTGGAAAACAGACACTGTGTCTTGTGTGCTATATTTTCCATGATGTCATCGCTCAGCTGACGGTTGTGGCAGTGACTCGGACTCTTCAGGGATAAGAGGGTGTATTTAGCAAGTGGTACCGCTGTGACCATCGATGTTCCGATGTCACAGCACAGCGGCGCGAGGAAGAGTCCCATGTCAGGCCCGGGGCCAAAAACATACACAAAAAGATGATATATGAAAACATTCACAAATAAATAACAATATAAAGATATATGCTTACACAGGTTGGCCAGAGACATAACATTTTACCAGTTGAAGTATTTTGACACTTCTGCTGACTCGATATGGGAGTCATCATGACGATACATAAATCTGCAGCTAAGAGCAAACATGATTTATCGAAAACATGCTGAACATGCCTACGCACAAACAGATGTAAAGAGCTTTGCCAAAATAAAGGAGTCAAAAATTGAAATGAGAAACTAATTGACCATCAATGCAGCTTTGAAATCTGGAAAATTCTTTGGGGCTTTCAATGAATTACACTTTCTGACATTTGCTTCTTCGGGCCCATTTTTGGTCAGTTTGCGGTTTGATGCCTGGCTCTGTCCAAGGATCTCTACTTGACCACATGAGGACAGAAGTGAGCCTCCACTGAAAGGTTCGGTCAGAAATGTAACTGTAAATACAATAACAATCAAAAGTCAGATAAGAAAGACTCATTGGAAAGGATGATGGATTAGATGAATTACAGACGCATGCGGCTCAGTTAACAGACGATAGGTATTTATATGAGTTATAGTTGATATTGATTCCGTCATAATGACAGTCAGTTGGTCTTTTCATGGCAGACCAACTCAAGCTCTTAACTGAGACATTGCAAAATGATGATACTCAAAACTGTGGCAAGTAGGGCAGACCTTGTGTGTGTTAAAAACTGATATCACACTAATAAGCTGTGGTAGGCTTTGTTAAGTTGTAGAAAGTTGGGAAGAAGAAGGAAAGTTACTGTTTTAAAATAATTTATATTTAGAAATAAACATTGTTTTCCCTCTGTGGTTGGTTGTTGTCCTTTTCTCATTGGTTTTCATTTTGCATACACTTAGCCTGTAGAACAGATATCCCAAATATGGAGCCTGTCCACGGCCCTAGAATCCAGGAAAAGTGTGTAATGTCCACTGGGCCTTCCATCTGGTCAGGAGGTCTAGGTCCACATTCAGATAGAAACCCTTGGTTCTTAAACCCTTTGATGTTGGGGCCATCTGTTCCAGGTCGAGCTCTAGTGTGGCAAAATAAATGGTTGACCATGAAGGTTGTAGTTAAGGTAAAGTCATTGTGACCGGCCCAGATGGCCGAGCTGCAAATGTGAGTGGGCAAGGGAGGACGGGTTCTGCGATGCTGAGCTTGTTGGGCTTGTGCTGGGCAGTGGCCTGCTATGTGGCCCTGTTCACTGCATCATCGGCACCACTCTGTGGATTGCCGGACTGTTGTTAAGGTTCCCTGTCTTGGACGGCAAGGATGTACAGTGGTGATTTAATAGGCCACTACATCTGCAAGGCATTCTCTGTGATCTCACGTGTGAGACACATGCTCAAACTGCACTGCTTCGGTTATATGCACCATCCAATCCCTTGGCGTGTACAGGTGGATATATTCTTGTTTGTGTCCAGATGGCGTCCACAAACAAAGACTTGTGTTGTAGCATTACAGGAGTGGTACTCACTCTGTGTGAAAACCACTCTCCAAGCCTTTCTCCCTGTTTTCTCTGGTGTCATGAGAAACACGACAGAACCCCTGCTTTGCCGCTGACTCAATGGCTGACCAGAGGAAAAGCTCCTCTTGACTAATGGTTTGTAAAATGATGTAAATGTCCATCACACTTTCCCATAAAAGGCCTTGTTTAAATCAACAACACAGTTTAGAGTCATAGAAAATAGACTGAAGCAGAAATTCCTCTCGGTTTAAATTCTATAGCGAAAGGAACATTTTCGAACTAGTAATATATATTAATGTTCATTCATTTAACACGTTCAACTTGCTCCCCCTCACATATACTGAAGAGGAAGAGATACACCTGAGTCAACATGAGAACGTATTTATCTTTGGGATATTATGACTCCTGTAGGGGATTAGAACTAAAGACAAACACATTAACAACCCACAGTTCACTTTCTTTCTCTGACACCAAGGAACAGCATGTAGGGCTGGACGATAGGGCCCAAAATTATATCACGATGAAAATGTTCACATCAGTCAATATCAGTATATAAGTGTCTCAATAAATGTCTCATTATTATGTATTTTAAGTTTAAAGTGTGACTTTCGTTCCTGGGTGAGGGCTTTAAAACTTTTCTTTATGGGAACACCATACACCCAAAAACATTTCTCTATGACACAAAGACAAATCTGAGGCGGATCCACGTTCAAACAGTGACGCTTTGAAATCAGTGTCTTAGATGTGAATATATAGAACGCTTGTTTTATTGCTATTGATCACAAATATATTTGGATAGTTCCTGATATTGATTGATTGCCCAGCCATGTTGCCTGTTACCGCAAACATCGGTACAAGCTCTGATCATTTCCCCACAGCTACCTGTTGGCTTTTTACTTCCCTTACGTGAAGCCTTATTTGTGAATTTCCCTTTGGAGATAACTGAGGTGTCACCATCATTCGCTCCAACACATTCAAATCACCCTTGAACATTTCCATACGCGTCTCACACCCACTGGCCCGAGCTGCCCAGCGGCCGTGCGCCCTCACCTGGGGATGAACCTGGCTTGCTCTCCCAGCCGCTCCTCGAAGTGCTCCCAGGCGGCGGACACGTCCCCTTCGTCCGACTCCATGTCTTCCCCGTAGCGCTCGTGGAAGCCGCTGATGAACTCCTGCAGGGTGACGGTGCCGTCGTTGTCCACGTCGAGCTTGTCGAAGATGCGGTCGGCCTCGGCGGCGGACACCTGCAGCTCCGCGCAGATGGTGAGGAACTCGTTCCTCTCGATGCGGCCCGAGTTGTCCACGTCGTAGGCGCGAAAGAGGGCGCGCAGCCGGTCACGCTCCTCCGCGCTCATACCATTGATGGAGTGCTGGCTTCGGGGGGGGAGAAGGCGGTGCAATGGGTTAAATTGTCGAGGAAACCCCTGAGAAGAACGTGTGTTATTCTCCCTATCTGCCAAACTTAACAAAACACGTCGATACAAGTGCGTAAAACATCTTTAGGTAAAAGTTAATCCGTCTCAACATGTGAAAATGCTCGGGACATGTTCTGCTCCTGTTGAAGAAATAAGTTTCCAGTTGGTTTCTGCAGCGAAGAAATGAACAGCTGCTCTGTCTGACTCAGGTACAGCAACTATCTGTGTGCGTGTGCGTGTGCGCGTGCGCGTGAGTGTGTGTGTCTCAGAATAATAGGTCTGGGCTTGAGACCAAATGAAAGTGCTCTCATTGTAGTGAAAGGCTGACACCCTTTAATGGATTGACTGGACTTTATAAACCAGAGAACCACAGATGAAAGGGAACTTGAATTTATTATATACATTTTTTTAACAATGTTGTTTTGAGGACGAGAAAACCATTAAATGTACATGTTCTGAATTCATAAATCCGAACCCTGCAGGCCAAACCATTCAATGTGATTCATCCTTTTTGATTTACAATGCTCTGTACTGACATGTATGTTTAAATTGGCGCGTATGACTATTGACATAACGTGTGCACACATACTGACACACAATATTACATTTGCTTTTTGTTCTATGTGTAAAGTGATACAAAGTTTTAACTCATTAGCTCTCTAAAATGTTGAGTTTAGTTTGGTTTAGTTTAATTAACAGGTGCCATGTACATGTTTACGTATATAAAACATCACGAAAAATTTAACCAGACACAGTCTCCATGTTAGAAAATGGTTCCAAATGTCAATAATCACATGACTGATTTGTCTTGAGCCGCATGTGAGTTAAGTGATTTTAAGAGTGTTTAAAAATCACCTGTAGGCCAACACAAGTGCAATTTTTGTCAATGTCTGTCTGAAAATACAATATACTACAAATTCTGTTAAAACCTGGGATCCTGTTTAAGATTTGACAATAAAACCTTCTCACCCTGAAGCATCAATTTTCTTGCATTTACTGTAATAGAAAGAAACATCCTAATGTTTTGATGCAGGACTGTTTTTCAGCCTGACTCTCTAACACTTCCAAGGCATATGTTACCAAACTGGGCTACTTTTTTTTTTTATTTGTAAATAATGTTTTCATCAGAAAAGGAAATTGCATCACATTTACTGAATGGGACTTTCAAAGTGACACATTTTAGTTTAGGCTAAGATCATGTTGACGCATTAAATGGTCAAAGCAACGTTGGTGATTTATTTCAGGGATCCTTAGGTATCTGATAAAAGACTTATTTAATACATCTTTTTAAAGATACTGTGACCTAAAACACATTCTCTTTTTATTTCTTTATTGAACTCATGAATAGAAAAAAATACCCCACCAAGGAAATCCTGAAGACACACATTTCAGAGTGATTTATCCCTTTTACCTTCCCTTTCATTTACATGTTGATGACTGTTCTCTCACCTGGATATGATCTGCTCCTTGCTATTTGAAAATGTCCCCACAGTTGGGGAGTTTTCCTCCTCTTCTTCGCTGTCATCCTCCTCCTCCTCCTCCTCCTGGTTTCGTTCTTTGAAGCCGCCGATGAACTCCTCCAAAGTCACCGTTCCGTCTTTGTCAATGTCCAGGCGGGTGAATATGTTTTCTGCCTCCTGGGACGGGACGTGAAGCTCCTGGCAAATGGTGGAGAACTCATCTTTTTCAATGCAGCCTGAGTAATCCACATCGTAGGCGTGAAAGAGCGAAGTCAGACGACTTTTTTCTTCTTCACTCATGCCCTTTGTTGATGAGGCCATGTTGTTGCTTTTTAATAAGCAGCAGCTACAACAGATAGTTGATTGAAGTGTAATACAAAATCTGACAAGGCCTTTTGAATTTTAACCTTAAAGACATTTACTTTAACGTTATATTTCTTTCATTTGAGGATCAGGTTTTAAATCCAGTTGTTGGTTGGCAGCAGGTAAAACCTTTTGCTCCGTGTCTACAAAAATCCCATCGTTGAAAAGAAAAAATGTTTTTGTCAACGCCTCTGCCACTTCACTTTTATATCCTCCCCTCCCCCTCTTATCTCACTCCTTTTTGTGTGACTCATGTACACCCCTGACATTAAAAAAAAACAAAAATCCGTTCCCTCAAACATGGTGTGGCAAATGCTGTAAATCCATGACTGGCATCAAAGGGCAAATTCCCTCCAAGCAAAGAGATAACAGCCAGGCCGGACTCTTCCCGAATTACAAGCACCTAAAATAACTTTTTGTTTCCCAATAACAAGTTGAAAAATAAATCCAGAATATCATCACATAAGAAAGATTTTATTCAACAATTGTTTCCATTTTTCGAGCAATTTGCAATTCTCTGTATGAGGATTCTGGAATTTGAGTCGAGGCAGATATAAAAAGTTATTGAGCCTGATCAAAACTAGAAAAAGTAAAGTAGTAGAAACCCTTTGAAAGAGTCAACACATCTAACATCTGACACACAAAATTATTCACATTAAGTTTTATTAATATCTGAAAATTATTTGATTACTCGTTGAGACTCAGCAGATCTTGTATCCCCTGATACCTCAAGAATAAATGCAAAATATGTTAAACTGATATGATGTTGCACCTTTGTTTTTATATTATTACTCAGTTATGTGTGGGTCCGTCCCGTTGTGTGCAAATGTTTGTGTGTGAGTCACGACAGAGGGTAAACTTTAACTATGGCGTTGACTTCTCTGATCTCTCTCTCACTGGGGAGATGTGCACAGCCGTAGAGATGTAGCAGCTTCAGCCTAAAGAGAGAGAGACACGGGAACAACAAGTGGTGTAGTTGTGCTGCATGATATGTTGCTGTGCTTTGAAGTTTTCTAGCTACAGCAAAGAGTTACCACACTGAGTTGACACAGTTGGATGGTTGGTGTTAGCTATAGATTATAATTCAATGACACACCTAGCAGCAGCATTGATAGACTTCATTTTAATTTCGAGGCATTTGAGACACTTTGGATCTTTAATAACACTTTTAGTACAATTAGCAAAGAGTGTAAAAGAGCAAATTGACCCTTCATAGACACTTTGAAGTCAGATCTCAGAGAAATTAATTCAGACAAATACTGACAGAAATTAATTTGTGCATGTGTGTGTTCACCTCTTGCTGCGTCTGCAGAGCTTCAGGATGTTCTCTGAGGTGATGTGGCAGAAGCTGAGTTTGACAGTTTGAAGGTGTTTACTGCAGTAATTTGCCAACAGAGAAACCCTGCGTTAGACACACACACAAACACACACAATTATTTCTTTAAGTGGACATTTAACTCATCATATCAAACGTTGCAACACACAGCTTAAGTTGTAAAAATGGTTTCGGTAACCCTGGGACTTTTGCACACGGCAAGTCCCATTCAATCATGTACCCACATGAAACTAAACCACAGCTCATCAGTGTGTTGTTTTCCTACCCTCTGTTTCCTGCATCAGTGGAACTGAGGTCTAGCTGCTGAAGCCGTCGACATCCCAGAGTCAGAGACTGAACACCTGCATCGGTCACTGCCCCACAGCCACTCACATCCAGGTATCTGACACACACATGCACACACACGATATCTCAGTTTCTTTACATTACTATTCCTGTGTGTGTGTGTGTGTGTGTGTGTGTGTGTGTGTGTGTGTGTACCTAATGCATGGTGTATATTTGCTGATGTTGTGCAGTGTCAGGTCCGTGACTCCAGGACAAGAACTGAGGGTCAAACTCTCAAGTTCTGCATAGTTTTGAAGTAAAGTGGCCACTGTGACATCAGTGACCTGTGGCAGTAAACAACAAACAAATGCAGCACATTGGTTTAAATTCACAGATAAAATATTCATGGCGTACAGCTTATGTAGTTGTAATCTCACACTCACTGCCTGTAGACCAGTGACATTAAGGGAAATGAGACATTTGAGCTGTGATGCCATCACTGTGAGACTGTGTGCGTTGACTTTGGGCACCCGTCCGATGTTAAGATGCTTTAGACCCGGACACATCTGGAACACAGAACGTGAAAAACTACTTGGAAACATACTGAGACAAACTAAGAAAGTGTACACTTATTGATAAAAGATACAGACATGATTTGGAAGCACTGCACAAAGGATTAAAACTAAACATGCTGATTACTTAAGTACCTCATATATTGTCTGTAGACAGGACGCAGTGAGGAACTGACAGCCAAACACCTCCAGCCTGCACAGACTAATGTGAAGACAGAGTTACAAACATATCTATGCATCTTATTATTAAATCTCTGTGGATTTATCCAAACCTGCAGCTAAGGATGAGATCTGGTTTTCTTGTGACAAAATGGATGTGAGCCTGAAGTTTCCTACTCATAAATAGCAAATATGGCCCAAATATCCCAAAACAGATGTGGGCCACCTTTAGGTAAGGTGTAATCTGGCCTGTGAAGTAAATGGTGAGTGAAAAAAATAAATAGAGTATATGATGAAATGTAGTCTTGCTAATACGCTTATGTAAATACAGTGGGGCTGAATTCGTTCTGACCTCTCTCTGTGTCTCATGACAAGTTTCTTGAGTGGGTCATCAGTGACATGGCAGCCGTTCAGGACAACTGATTTTAGTCTCAACCTATGTGAGGAATAAATAAAGCATTAAAACGTATCGCCATCGTTACACTTTGTTTGTTCATGTATAGTTTTCATGTGCGTGTATGTCATTATCTGTGTGTGTGTGTGTTGTGTGAGTGTGTGTGTATGTGTGTGTGTGTAACTGACCCTGCCCGGCCGTCACTCAGAGCTTTGACTCCCATATCTGTTGCTCCACTCCAGCTCATGTCCACACTAGTCACATGGTCACACAGCTGACCAATCTGGGGCAGTATCTGGTCCCCATGGAGGCCAGGACCAGTGCAACCTGTGACCTTGACATCCTGTAATTAACAAACAACAATATCAGTTTGATGCGGCGTGATTCCAGCAGGTAACGTAGATGCAGAGTGCATATCACATTCAAGAAAAGATCCAATCAAGACCTCTTTATCTCAGAAAGGGAAGAGTCTATGACCAGGGGCCTCTATTGACAAAAAGAAGGGACCTCTTATACACAAGTAATTCACCCAGACGGAATGAGACTTGTTTCTTTGTTTTGTGTTGACTTGTGGCCAGCTTTAGTTTGCCAGTGGTTGTTTTGCATCCCCATGAGTCTCTGTGGAATCTGTGTGTGTATTTTCATAGTTGTTTGATTGAATAATCCACTGAGAAATCACTTCAAACAGAAACACCCTGAAGGGCCCCTCACCTCACACTCCCTCGGTCATCCTTCCATACAAGTTTCAAATATACTTATGTTGATAATGTGATATCTTTTAAATGATATGTGGCAAAGGATGTTACAGAGGTGACTCACTCCGGTAACATCACGTGTTGGGTGGACAATGACAGCCAGCAGACGGATTCAGGATGTGAGGTCAATCATTTTACAGTGTCAACAAGGAAGGATAATGTCTCATTGGCAGATGACAAATAAAAGTTTTGTTTTCTCTTTCTAATAAATCGATTTTCCGCCCAACACACAGACAGCACAGTGGCTTATTGATTAAGATGATCTGATGTTTTACCTTGACGTGAAAAATCATGTGAATGACGAGAATCTTTCACCAGACATTCACCCCTGCTCATCTGACCCACCATGTCTGCTTTGAGTGTTTTTCTTTTCTTACCTCCAGATGATTCTTACACAGAGTGAAGAACACCTGGAGCCCGTGGGAGGTCACAGACGGGCCGCTGCAGCTGGACAGACACAGGCTGTGAGGACGACGTTTGCCCCAAAACAGCAACCACTGCTCGGTCAGCGTTGAGTTTTCAATCCTCAGATGTTTCCCTTCAGGAGCAGAGAGAAGAAGCAACAAGTATATTTCATGTTCAGTGTATAAGCTCGTTTTAGTGATTCACGATGTTGCCTCTGACGTACAGCGTGTGTTTGAGGACATGTGATGGTGCAGATCTGGGTTATCTTACTGAATATATTTGTCCAGGGAGTGGTACGGTACACTTTGCTTACATCATGAGAACAAACCATGTGCTGTTACTTTGAAAAGTTCAGGTCATCCCACTGACCTCAGACATCACTTTAAATTATTTACGTGAACTTAAAAAACTGAAAATTCCCCTCACACGTCTCGTCACATATGTATTATTTTATAATACATGAGACAAGTTATAATGATTGTAATTTAAACTGCTACCAACTTGTCTAATGTTCTTTGTGGTCGGCTTTGTGTGACTTCTGTGCAAAAGTTTTACCTTAAAAAAATGCCACTTTATGGTGGTTTGGCATAATTTCGTACAGAAAGAAGAGGAAATAATACCAAAAAATAAAGTAATGTATCATCAGTCCATAAGAATAAGTGGAACAGGGAATTAATTGTAGGTATCTTCTTGTTTTTTTATTGATGTAGTTCTTGACTAAATCGATTCGAGGTGTGTCCATCTCTGATTTAAAAAAATCATTTGTGTGAACAATATAACATCCTTATCAATGCATTTCGCCTAAAAACATTTAAACATGTCTTATCCTGTCTTGTCTTATTATTTTTCTGATAGTAAGTTGTTTGTTCAATTGTCTCTATAACTATATAGTATAAATCTGTCCATCCCAAACACTCTGGAGCAGAGGTCAGAGTGTATTATGGCATGCGGCACCATAATCATTGGAACACAGGTCGATTTCTTATTTAATAAATATTCAAAGCTTTTGCCGTCGCGCAGCCTATATCATTTAGCGTGACTGATGTTAACACCCCCCAGCCACTAGGTGCCAGTAGTGCGCCATAGGCTGGATGCCAATCGCCATTTAATAACAATAAGAAGAAGTCTGGTGGGGCTAATAACCAACTAAGTATTGCATTCATAATGAGATAAACATGTTTCTTTAAAGTGTTGTTCTATATAAAGCCAATATGGATGGAATACAATGACAATCTGTTTGAAAATATTCATATGGTTCAATAATAAAACTTAACATAAGAGAATGTTGATATGGCACTCTTAGTAACAAGACATTTTCAAATTGGCACTTATTGTGAAAAAGGTTGCCGACCCCTGCTTTGGAGTATGTGTGTGTTTATTGTCGCTCTGCCTTGCGTTAACATTGTTTTGAGGATGCTTGTTTTTTTTTGCAGTTGTTGTCATCTGTCCGTAACCTTCGTGCTTTAGCTTATATGCTTTGAGAACATGCAGCCAAAGGAAGGCTGAGCATTTGTGAGTTTGGCAGAAATGTAGTTTGACATGTTGTTGCACGATCAGCCAAAACAAATACCCTGGTTCAAGTGAGGAGTGTGTATCTCTGCAGGGAGCTGACTCACAGAGTGTGTGATCAGTAGCCACTGTGAGCAGGCGGCTGCAGACCTGCGTCACTCTGCACAGATCAGTGTGAGGCAGCAGAGACAGGACGGACAGCCACACCTCATCCGGCAGACGCAGCCAGCGGCCACACGCAGGGTCAGCTGCCACCTGACAGGTGTAACAGAAAACACAACAAAGATGAACAATGATTGTGAGACAAAATCATCACTTAAAGGTCCTTTTTCTCCACAAACTGCAAACGCAGGAAAGAAGAGGCAGATCAAATCTTTTAAAACATTGTCAGCTACAGACAGTGTTGTTCATGAACGAACGCAAAAGAACACGTTCATTGAACATGTTCACTTTTATGAGAACGATGAACTGAACGCAACTCAATGACAAATAATGAATTTGAACGGTGAACATGTTCATATTGTAGCATCCTCGCGTATAGACAACAGGAAACCTCTCTTTATGTGTAACTTTATTAAAGTCCAGCGAACACGACACACTTCTTGATCGTAACTCCGACACGCCTATCATCCACCACTGTATTCTTCACTCCCCTTCCTCATTCACCCTTGATATGCCAACTCATCAGCCAATGAGAGCCTGCCATCCCACAAAACCCTACAGCCATTGGCCTAGAATTGTCACGTGCCCCACCCCTACCTGTTCACTAACGCTTTGGACATTTCATACTTTCTCCTCAGGAGAGACGCTGTCTAAATTTTATTGTTTCACCATGTCGTTGCTCAGTGCCCGTAAAATGTCCACGATTTATCCTAACCGAAACCAACTAACTCGACTTTGCACTACATTACCCAGCAACGTTTTCCAAGGGTTTTCTTCTCTGGCCAGTGTCTTGGCTCCGAACCGTAGTTGGGAGCTCAGCTCACTGGTCAGGGCCAGCCCTGGTAATGTTGGCGCCCTAGGCGAGATTTAAAATTGGCGCCCCCCAACATACACACGCAAACTGTCATGCATCCCCAAGAACTTTTGAACTGTAAACAGATGCACACACAGGCAGACAAATTTGTAAACTATAAAAAACAATAAAAATATATAATAAAATATATCAAAAGAGTCCTGTACTGATAGCATATCATGTCGACACAAATAAACATTAATTATGTCCACAATCGGGGTGATTCTTACCTCTATATTGTTCTTTCTTCTCCTCCTCTACGTGCTTTCTGAATTGTGCACCTGTTAATTTAATATTTTTTTTATTCATCTTTGACTCTAACCTTAGTCTATAATGTTCCTACTATGCTGCCAAAATGAGTAGGTTTTTATACATCTCTTTGTATGCAGCATGCTTCTATGAGGAACTGTTTGTGAAGTGAAATGAAACTCCTTTTTTTCTGTTCATGCTGAAATAAAGTGGATTCACTTGTTCTGACGTTTTCGATCACATCTTTATAAAACACCTCTCTAGCTTCACACTACAAACCCTATGGGGCTGGGGAAATGTTTTTTGAGAGAAGATTCCAGATTCATTCACTAGACTGGCACTCAGTAGAGCTCAACAGAGCCATATAGGTTCATCTCTGATCCATGCAGCTTCCTTCTAACAAGTTGTGTGGTTATTGGTCCAGTAGTTTATTACATAAACCTGTTGACTGACAAATCAGAGATGAAAACATAACCACCTTAGCAGAGGTAATAAAACCTCCACCCATTTATCAAGGAAATGTCACCAACATTAATAATTATTAGAACCACAACAGGAAATTAAAAGTAGAATGAAATGTTTAGAGAATATCTAAATAGTTGATGGGTAATTTTCTGTTGGTCGATTTATCAATTCATTTATTAAAAGCTAATTTCCCCCTGCTAAATTCGTCTATAGGGTTTTTATATTGTGTTTTATTTACATTGTTTATATTTTTTTATCTTTGTCGTGCACTGATTGCTGGTTGTACATCAAATTGCCCTTGAAGGATATTAAAGATTTTCTTTTATGGACAACTTTAGTTAATCACAAGCTGCACAAACCAAGCTAGAGCAGCAGAGGAACCCAGCAGCCAGGAGGGGGCAGCCTCAGGACATCACAGCAGACTGTGATTCTTGTAAGGCGTTCAAAGACAAGGTTGGAAAACATACTGGGTTATTCTCTAACAATCATCCAGTATCTAAAAGGCAAAAATCTAAAAGTAACTTTTAAAGTAAGGCTGTTAAATATATGTAGTAAAGTACAAAATATTTTTTTTGAAGTGTTAATCAAAAGCAGCATAACATGACACGGACACACACACAAACATGATAATTTGGCCATCTAATTGTGTTTAGTTCTTCACAGTTACCATCAGGCAGTATGGCCTAGTTGGTAGAGTGTCCGTTCCCCAGTAAGAAGAACCTGGTTCGAATCCCGCTCCTGCCATCCTTTAAGCAAGAAATGTATAAAATCTTAAAATAGGTGGCACATAATTTATTAGTTGCAACATATCTTAGAATATGTAAATTTAACTTAATTAAATATAAAAAGAAGAAAAAATTATTTGGAAAAAAAAAAAAAAAAAAAAAAAAAACTGCGCGCGCAATTTGTGCGCAATGGGCTTCTGCGCAGGTGTGCGCAATGGGCTTCTGCGCAGCATGTGCGCAGTAGGCTTCTGCGCAGATGTGCGCAGTAGGCTTCTGCGCAGCATGTGCGCAATGGGCTACTGCGCAGGTGTGCGCAGTAGGCTTCTGCGCAGCATGTGCGCAATGGGCTACTGCGCAGATGTGCGCAGTAGGCTTCTGCGCAGATGTGCGCAGTAGGCTTCTGCGCAGCATATGCGCAATGGGCTACTGCGCAGCATGTGCGCAATGGGCTTCTGCGCAGATGTGCGCAGTAGGCTTCTGCGCAGCATGTGCGCAATGGGCTACTGCGCAGATGTGCGCAGTAGGTTTCTGCGCAGCATGTGCGCAATGGACTTCTGCGCAGAATGTGCGCGCGCAGTTTTTTTTTTTTTTTTTATTTAATTTAATATAATTTTTTTTTAATTTAATTTAATTTAATTTAATTTTTTATTAATTTTTTTTATTTTTAATTTTGTATATATTTTTTTATATTAAATTTGTCAGCATCGTCATCATTCTCCGCGCTGGTTCAGGGGTAAATGATGCTGGTCTTCACAGGAGATTATGTGTGTGTGTGTGTGTGTGGCCGCGGAGCCTCCCGGTGCGAACAGCCCAAGTATTTAACATGGGCGAGGAGAGGAAGCGGACGGCTTTTCGCAGCGCTTCTACCTCCGGTGCGTCCCCGGGGTAAGCAGATGATCGTGGGACTTAATGTATTGTTTTAAATTGCATGTGTCACGTCATGAGAAATCAGTCTCCTATGTCGCCTGTACCAGGAGCCTCCCCTGTCACTGGTTATCTTGGCTCGCTGTCTGGCCGGTAACCAGCCGTCCGGACCGCTCCGTGAAGAAGGAGGAGGAGATGTTTCTTTACTTGGAATGCGGCCACACTCTATCTCTCGGATATACAGCAGGAGCAACAATGGCATCACCTCCTGTTGGTCCGTGACTTCTCGTTTTACACACACGTTTAGAGAGTTTACCCACAATACCCTGGTGCACTACGTCACACACTACAAACTTTCCTTAAAGGGGCAGGCCATACCTGCTACACCGCAGCTCTCGGTCTCATATACAGATGGCAAGTAGAAAAGGGAGGGAAAGGGATTTTTACACACTATCTGATAAAGATTCCGACAGTAAAGGCCAGGGGTAATGATGAATAAGGTTTTCTTAAACAAGTTAAGCCTTTAATTCTCACTTTCCACCTTAAAACCATGAAATGAAGTGAACTATAAACTAGTTCAGAATTTAAATGGTGAACTATGAACGTGAACTCTTCATGTTTACTTGTATGAACTGAAATTTGAACTAGTTCATGAGAGCTGTGAACTTGCACAACACTGGCTACCGATGTGACTGTTCTTCCTGTAGCCTCTTTCACAATGTACTTTCTACATTGTACGACTTAAGTAAATGTGATCACATTGTTAGTAGGTTTATAATAGAATAAAGAATTATATCTTACAGTGTGTTTATAGCCAGTGCTGCTCCCCTGGGCAGATTTGTCTGTGAAGGAAACAAAGAGTTATCTATTCATATTAAGTTATGAAAATCAATCGTTCTTCATAGGTCACACTGTAATTATGCAGCTCACCAGCAACAAAGGAGGAAACCAAAGTAAGGACAGATCGAGTTGAGCAGACACGCAGACCTTCATTGTTATTATTTCATATTTTGTTTTAAATTGCCATAAGTCAACTTTTACTTAATCTTAAAAAAAATGTACTCCTGTTATGAGACAGTATTTTGTATTTCTCAGAACTTTGTGTTCTATACAGAATTTCGTTTCATACCTGCACCATTGGACAAATTAAATTTTGATTCTTGGTTCCAAAGAGATGAATCATTAAATATCTCATGAAACATTTGGTTTTACAATCACATAATCACTTTTACAGCCCCTTCTTAACACTTGCGACTTTCAGTAATTAACCACCACTAACAACCAAAGCCTTTTCAAGTTCCAACCTTAGAATAAACTGCTGCTCACATGAGGACGATGTCTGCATGGCTCCATTGAAGGAGGTGAGCCGGTGCAATGAGACCAAATTGACACCGGCTATTATTCGACTCTAACAAACTCTTTTAAACTCATGACTAGCTGCTAAATTGATATCTGATAAGGTGTGAAATTAATTAAAATTTAACCAATCATATGACCTGTTGTTGACTTGAACTGTTTCTCTTTTGCTTTTTACATTTTGTAATGTTTTCATGTCTGTGATTTTATTGTTAAACTTACCTGAGGCTGGGGATGTCAGTCTGGTGTCATCACTCTGACACGTGTGCGTCTCTGTAGGTTTCAGGCCTGTGGGTGTATCCCTGTAAGGCGATGTGTGTTTCAGTCTGTCCTCTGGTGTGTGTCTCTTTGTGTGTGTTTGTGCATTCAGCCTTTTTGTGCGTTGAATTGCTGCTGCTGACTGAGGTCTGGAGAAAGAGGATGATGTTTATTGTGACACACCGGTATTTTTCACATACATATTTAGTCAGGCATAACAGGTCATTTTGAAGGAACCATGCTTTTATTTTGGAAAAAATAATCTGTCAAAAAATCTGTGTTTAAATTGTTTACTATTAACTTTGTTATGCTGTTTTTCTAACAAATCTCCTAAACTCAAAAACAGAAAATAGCTGAATGATTTCGGATTATAATTTACAAAATTCTGGCAAATCCATAAACATGTTATGTATATTTTTCTTAAGGTTAAATTTTAGAAAAAATGTATTCAACCTTGGCAATATTCCCCCATCAGTGAACGAAGACAGGGAAATGCTTGACTTCCCATTAAACCGCTGTGGACCTTGACCTCCAGTTGTCTTCTTTTGACCTTTGACATCACTCTGATGACATTTCAGGCCTGGATGTCGTTCAGTCCTTCTTGGCTTTAAAACTGATGATAGACAGAGAGAGAAACAGACAAACACACATTGAATATAAATGCACATATTCAAATAATCTGAATGTGGATTAAATCATATCAAATCATAAACTTGCTGTAGAGCAGGCGTTCCCAGTCTTTTTAATTTATGATGCCTTGAAATAGAGAACGTCTTTTTGTAATCGTCACAGTTTACGTCATCCTTCTGTTTTATATAAAGGATTTTTAAGGATTTTGATCCAGTTTTAAATAAAAAAAAATGAGAAAAAAGAAGTAAAAGAAAAATAATGCAGATTGGGAACAACAACCCTGGCCAATAGTTAAATTGTTTCTTTTGTACAAGATAGAACTTCATGTTGATAAGGGTTTGCATTCATAAATTATTTTTCAGTACCTGAATTAGCAGGAGGTGCAGCTCTCTCCTCTTGTGTTGAGTCCTCTACGTGTACGTCTACAGGCTTATCAGTGGACGTTTTGGCTCCTGCAGGCCTCTTCATGAAATCCCCATGTTTGTTGCAGTAAACAGAGCTCGTCTGACACAAACGTCTGTTTTTCCTTAGAGTCAGATTGTCACGGTGTTTGGTTTCCTTGTGTTTAGTAAGTGTCGCCCTCCTACATCCATCGCTTTCGGTCCTGTCCTTGTTTTTACAGAGGTCTTCTGCTTTTGTTGTTGCTTCGCTAAAGAATTTTTCAATCTCAGGATCTGCGGAGGAGGAGTTGAACTTTGAGCGAGCTGGAGGTCGGGCTGGTGCTGCAGTTTCTTCACAGGTCAGCTTCCCTCGTGCAGGTGAGTCTGCGAAACATCCCGCTTCAATACGTGGTCTCAATCTGAGGCGATGCAGTCGGTCCACACAAAGCTGGTACTGCTCAAACACAGTTAAATCTGAGGGGGTTTTCAAGTGACAGGGAATCTCATGGTGGCTCATTTGATCAATTGCAGAATCCAGAAAATCTGAATAGGTTCCTTGTATTTTGCTTCCATCCTCTTCCTCCAGCCCAGCATCCTTTTTCTCCTCCTCCCCTTCCACCATCTCTTCAACCGGTTTCTTCACTTCCTTTTGATTGTCTGACATTTCTCCTTTCAACTGAGCTCCATTTATTTTATAACTTATATCTTCAGAGTCACGTTTGGATGACACTAATTTCTTTTTACAAATGACTTTGCTCCGGCATGATGTGGATCCTATGATCAAAGTTGGTGATGTAAGAGTCTGAATCTTGCTGCTGTCAGATATATGTGTTTGGTGTCTTTGATTAGATGCGTTCAGTCTGTTTGTTGGGCAGTAGTCTTGGCTGGGACTTTGTTTATTGGTGCTCTGCTTTCGTTCCATACTTTTGCTATTTTCCGTTTCTCTGTTCTCAGGCCAAGTTACGTCATCTCTCCTGGAGAAGGGAATGCCGGGCTCGTCTTGTACAGGAGATTTAAATCCACAAAGAAATTTAAATTTTTCCTGATTCTCATAACTTGTTGGTCTCCCTCCATCAAATACCTCAGTTTCCCTCTTCTCCTCATCCTTCTCAGTTGCCAAAATTAAACTGTCCCCTCTGCAGAGATCTCGGTGAAGCTCTGATCCGCTGCTGAGGAATCTTTGAGCCCAGTCCAAGACGTGCCTCAGCTTCTTCTGTTCACTGAGGAGAGAACAACAGAGGTCCGGCTCCTGGTTGATGTTGGGCCGACAGTTCCCAGCATCCTCCGGGGGTTCAGACACAGCACGTGCTTCTCTTGTGATCTGATGAGTCTCCATTGTTGGATTTGCTGCTTGAAAAGTTGATCGTGGATTATGTTTTCCAGTTTATCCACAGGTATATCTCAGCGTCATACACACAAACAACCATGTAGGATTTACTATCGTCTTTCTCCACCTTCCTGTTCGAACAATAGAAGCAAAACCACTATTTAGACTTACATAATAACGATGCATTACATCATCTCTACAGAGTCGGATTCCGTCTGTTTACGTAGAAGCAACAGAGTTTTGGAAAATAAATGTTCACTCACCCTGAAGATTCCCTGTCGCCTCTGTATTTTAGCACAGAGTAAAAGAGAAGTTAAGTCCACTTGAGGTCTTCAGGCAATACATCAACTCCTTAACTCATATTTTTTCATTTATAGAAGAATAGGCAGTCAACAGTGAAGGTCTTAACACACTTCCTATGTCCCAGAAATCTTTAGTTGCTCACACAAACATCACCATAGTGACAGAGATACAAAATGCAGTAACTCTTCTCCACCATGTGGGGGCGGCAAAGCTTTGAGAACGTTTTGGGAAAATCTGAAATGTGAGCGGTTCATACTTATATTACTGATTGAGATGGAATAATTATCAACCTGAGTCGCTGCCTTCTGACGTTGCCTCGTGTGAAAGAGTTGAATTAGAATTAGAAGAATGTGAACTATGTGAGCATTGTAAGAATTTGAGTGTGTGGGGGCGGACACAAGATAATTTCCATAGTAAAAAAAACTTTTTATACATTTGTAAATTATATCGGTTTATACATTTTCTACAGCAGCAAACTGCAGACATTGAATTCTGATGCAGAATTCATAATTTTAATTTGTTAAAATTATAAAAAAAACTTATTTTTTATTATCATTGGAAATGTGTAACTTTTCTGATTAAACCAAACTTTGGTTTTTGTAATTATATGTTGACACTGAAATGTTTTTATAATCAGTTTTTGCTGCTTGGGTTCGCATTGACATTGAGAAAGTTTGATTGGTTAATTATCGCATGAATATTATTGGTTTTTATTCCTGCTGGCACCAAAAAACAAACAAATGCATTGTCCTATATAGACAGAAGAAAAAGCTGTGTAGGAAAATCATAAAAAACAAACTGGGTTATTGAGTAATGTAAAATAACTTACCCATCAGGCACCATATTTCAATAAATATTCAGTAGGGAGCTTTATTGAGGCAGTATTAACATATAAAACAATTCATGTTTTCTTTTATAACATACAAACATTCAAAATTTTCACTTCACAAAATTCATAAGGCTTGGTTGTCCCAGAAGAGAGAGGGTCATTACTTAGGGATTTTTTTTGTTACTTTTTCTGATTCTTTTCAAATTAAATGTCCCAGAATTTGTTATTAAAAGAGACTGGGTGACAAAAAAAATAAAATAAATAAAACTAAGATTTCGACAAACAATCCAAAACAACAAAGTGACCGTGCAAAATAATCTGCTACTGTACATGCCCACACAACACTGAAATTATATGATAAACAACTGTTTATTTTTCTCATATGCCATGTGATGTCTCATACATTTGCATATAGTTGACCTGAGTTCAAATATTTAAAATCTTAAATAAATTAAATAAAAACAGTATTCATGTGCTAGTTCCAACAGATGGATTCCAGGTGTTGGTACAACAGTTTTATTGTTCTTAATAATTAAAGGTAGATAATTCAATTTAAGTTTTGTAAATACTTGAGTCATGTCAGGAACTTGTGATTTTGGATTAAGTAATACCTCGGCTGTGACATCAACTGATGAGTGATCTTGATGTTTTTTTTTTTTTGTAAATCACAGTTTTATGTGCATACAGGCAATAAAAGTCATACTGTCAGTTTGTCTGTATGCCGTTTGTTAAACACAGGAAGTAGTTCAGTAGCTCTAAACAGGAGCTAAATGTCAAAGGGGGAAATTCCCTTTGAACTCATAAAGGCTACGAATGATGAATGAGCTACAAACTAATATAATGCTACAGTCTCATTGAGCCAAAGATCTGATTTATCAGGCCCGTAATCTGTGTTTTTGCAATGAGTTGAAGTGTAGCTTCACTTCCCATTAACTCTGTTGAGTGTTTTTAAAACATCTTTTCAGTAATGGAACATCGAAACAATTCATTAATTTAATAGCATGCTACGTTAGCAATGGGGTTAGCATTTAGCAACCGGCCTACATAAGCGACAGACACAGCAAAAGCACAATGAAGCTAACTCATGAAAATTGCAATAATAATGTTTTCCCAGCAGCCATCAAGAAGTCTTCCTTTTTATATTGAACTATTTAACTCAGACAGAGTTTCTTTTAAGCTAACAGAATTAGCCACTTGAAAAATATAGTTATTGATGCCTGAAACACACAGCATTACGTATTTTGGTTTTGAAATGCAGGGACAAAACTTGTCAGGTCCCTTCTGCTTAATTTCGACTGAGATAAATTGTGTGTTCATGTTGCAGAAATATTAGTTCCCAACTGGGAAATTTCCTGTGAACGCCACCTCAAGTTGATAATAAAGTGGAAATTTGACCATTTTTTCTTCACAAGTGCAAGTCGCCTATATCATCATCTGGTAACTATTTTTTCAGCTCTATATGCTTCTAAACTGAACTTGTTCAAGTTGAACTTTTGCCATTTGTAAACTAAATGTCCTTTTCTAAAAATATAAACAGCATACTTTTTCAGCCAAATTCATGCCTGTCCCCTGATCCTGTGTCCTTGCTCTTATTATGCACATTTTGTAAAAAGAGCTGTGAAGGGCGTTGTTTAAATGCTCTAAACACATTTTGTTGACAACATGTTTTTTCTGACTTCAAAGCACATGAACACTAATCGGGGCCTTCTGAGGAGCATGTTCACGCATAGAACTCCCTTTCATGTCCTAAACTCGTCTTCCCGTCCTCCTGTTGCTAAAGACACAGAAAAACATGCGTTCATCTGAGATGGTCGAGACAGCCAAGCCTAATACTAGATCGCTTTACACACAGAGGAGACACACAGAGGGAAAAAAGAAAGCAAGTCTTTACCCACACTGTTTTTTTTCTGTTGCCACAACTATAAAGACAGTATTTACAGATGAGGGCATGCAATTTGCAATGAGAGGTCAGCAGAAGATCCGAGTGAGATTCCCAGGTCAGTTAGAGGAGGACAATGTACAGAACACATTTCATTTTTGTTATAAAGACAAAATGATGGTCCCCTCTGTTAGTTGTCACTGGATGGTGGGGGTCATTTTACAGAGCATCAGCCACTTCCAACCAGTGAAGCTGAGTCTTTGACATTAAATGCAAACATCATAGTGGTGTGGCCCTTTGCTTGGTTCCAGCTTCAGAACTCAGTGCATGTCCTGCAGTAAGAAAAATAAATGTCTTGTCCCAAATAAGCGTGTTTTCATCATTACTGCATATTTATCATATGCATAAAGCTGGTTGATGCATAAAGTTTACAGAGTTACATGAAAACAAGGCTGATGATATGAGGCAGCGACATTGGAGAGAATATAATGAGAGGGCTTTGTTGGTTACATGCATTGCGGCGGCCTCTGTAGCAACCGACCTACAAAGAGTGATTTCTGAAAATAAACTTTAAAACATTAAACCAATTCCATATATGAGTCTGAATACTGTGGGAGAGCACTGACCAAAGTGCAGTGGCTGGCTCTCAACAGTAAAGACTTACTTTTTGATGTTATTTATCAGACAGACAAATAACATCATACATGCTGCAGTGAAATGAGGCTACAACACCGACCGTCTGCAGCCGTGTTAATGTCTGGCTTCAGACTTGATATAATACATACAGTATTTGGATATTCATAACAGTGAGATGTTTATGCATGTCTATGTATAAACGTTATGGTTTATGCTGTGATTAGATGCATTGTTTTTGTTTTTGTTTATATATTAGTTTTTTTTTAAACATAAACTGCTAATGCCTTTTCCTGAGAAGTTGATCCACACCATACTCTTTTGTTTGTCACACCATTTTTTCTCCACTTAGCAACAAATGTTTTTATTTAATCTGAAAATTATTTCTGATAACATTACCTCCTATGTTCTCTTCTCCACTCAGAGACGCTAACCTGACACACACTGTCTGTTATGGCTGTGAGTTCCCAGGATGCAGGGGTTGGATGATGAGTCGAGTCATAAGGTTACTTTGCTCAGGTCTCGGTTCTGTATACAGTGAGCTCACTTTTGTGTACAGAATACACAAATTCACATGCAATATGAAAATGACCCATTTCCACACGGATCATGAATCCCTTCGATCAAGTCCCAATTTTACAGATAATTCCTCCTTCCTGAACATTTTTTCAGTCAGTGGCGGGACAGGCATCCTCACAGTGCTCACTCATATATCTGTCCCATCAGATTAATGATTGGATAAATGGATTAGGGTTGGGGGGGGGGGGGGGGGGGGTCAACGGTCAAGGTCCCAGTGGCCTCACTAAACTAGTTGTGGCAGTGGGGAATTTCTAGTGACAGTGTTTTGCCTCCCCTCTGGCTTTAACATTGATATTTTCATCTTGGGAACCTCAGTCATATCAGCAGTGAATGTCAATAGGCATAAACACAGTATTATACTGTACATACTTCCTCTGGAAGCACCTTCCCTTCCTATAACTCCTGATAACTCTGCCTCGTTGGTCACTGACATTAAAAAGGAAAATACACTTTGTCTGTTGAAACATATTAATGGTTGCAGTTGTTTCAATGATAAACACAGGATAAATAGCAGATCTGCGTGCAGTGAGTAAAATACCTATAACTGTACCTCTTCAACATTTACTCCATCAGAAATCGGCTTGGATGACACCTCAAATGTCCCATTGTGTGTCCTACCTCTTCAAACAAAGCTCCCCGAAACAACACATCATCACACAAATGACCTCAAACTCAAAAATGTTTCATTCAGTGACTTTCCCCTTGAATCTCTTCATATTTTTATGTCAAACTCTACAAAACCACGTTGAAAAATGCGTGATTAGTTTTTAGTTAATGAGCTAACATTTAGTTCAGAAGACATTTTCAACAAAACACACATTGTTTTTTTTTTTCAATCATCACAAACGGACTGGAGTTTCTATCATGCCACCCTCCTGTTCCCCCGAAATGACATCACGTAATCTGAAACAGTTGCAATCTGTGTTCGGTGTAAAAGATTTGTGCTATAGCCTCTGTAGGAAAAAACCCAGGGTGCTACTGAGCCAACAAACATTGACCGTAGTCTGAAAAAATAGCTTAAATTTCCTTACAACCCCATAAACCTAAATAAATTAGCTTTTTTTTGTCATCTTATTTAAACTCTTAATTTCAAAATAAACTCAAAGTAGATCCTCTGACTGAAAAATTCCTGAAAGATCTGGATCACATAAAAATGTACAAAACATTTAAAAACAACTTATTTAAGATTGGTATTAATCATCAATATTCTGCTTTGTTTTAAATATATATATATTATATAATGTACCTCTGACGGTGGCTATTGTTTCATCCAGTGACAGATCAATAATCTCTTGGTCGCTCTCTGTTCCCACTCACTCCGTCATGACTGACAGGACGCTCTGCTCTGAGGACGAGAACCAATCAGAACGGTTGTAATATTTACCAAAAATGTCTCTTGCATCAATTTGTCAGCATCAGGAGTGAACAGACCATTCAATCTTCTAGTGAAACCCAAACCAACTGACTTTCCCTCTTGTTTTGATGTTTTCTCTGTTCATTACCTCCCTCTTATTTCTAAATTCATTCATCTCTCACTTCCACAAGTTCTTCCTTGAGCGCTAACAGTATTTTTTTATCTCATCACTGCCAAGTGTCCATCTTAACAAGTAATTAGATCCTGTGATAGAAATCTTACCTCTCTTTTCTGTAAGACAGTAATTAGCCTATGCTGCCAAAGAGGTGAAACACATCAATCTGATGAGAGAATCCAGAGGGCTACTTCATTACTGTCAATGTTTCCATACGAGGCCCTTTTTCAAATAAATATAAAATATGTAATTTTGTGGAGTTGTCATCGGTGATGTATTCCACCTGCTCCTGAAATAGATTGGATGGTTGAAATCATTTAACACCATTGGCAGACTTGTGTTTCATGAGGCACCAGTTGTTAAGACTGAAAATAAGATTAAATTCAAAGTTAAGACAGACATTTGGGTGCGTGTGATTCCCCCACAGTGACCTCTCACTTTCCTCCTCATTCTCTTTCTCTCCCTCCTCAGTCTGACCACAGGTTCTCCATGGCCATGCTGATCTTACACAGGATCCAGCGCCGGAACGGGCAGTAATACTCGTAGTGAAACTGATCGAACTCTGGCGTCTGGCGGATCTCGTGGAGGAACGATACGTCGATGTCAGACTCCAGCAGTAACAGCAGTGTGGGCACAGTGACCAGCAGGACGCCCATAACCACGGCCACGAAGCGGGCCACGCTCAGCACACAGGCATTGACTCTCTCGTTGGACGAGAGCAGGCGCAGGCTGCTGGTCAGGACGCCTCCCATTCGGCTCCTAGTAGCCAGCCGGGTGCGTTCGTAGACCCGGTCTCGCTCCCTCTCGGCCTCCAGCTGGGCCTGGATGTCAGGGTCAGCATGGAGCTCCCTCAGCATCCTGGCGGGGCTCTGGACCGGGGAGGAGAAGAGCAGGTCGACGCCTCCCTGGCTGTCATCTACAGGGGTGGACAGCATGCTGGCACAGGGGCTGGAGAGGAAACAATTTCACATTTTTAATAAATACATTATCAGTAGGAATGAACCTACTCAAGGCCTCTGAAAGAATGATTGTTGAGCGTTCTTATGAATAAACTATGTACCTGTAGACCAGCTCAGAGATGGTCAGGGGGCCACCGGCCCCGTCGTCTTCCTGCGCCTCATCTTCAGCTTTGGGCGTCTGAGGTCGGAGAGTGGAGGTTTCCATGGAAACACGGGGAGGCTGCAGGTCAGTGCTCAAAGCAGAGTTTCCTCCTTCGGTCCCTTGTTGCTCTGTGACTGTGGATACAGCTGAAGGTTTGAGAGGAGACAAGGGAACAGAGTCCTTCACAGCAACAACACCTGGTGAGAGAGGAAGACAAGAGACAGAGGAAGGAATACATGTTTTACATGAGGGTTTTAACCGGCTTTAACATCAACTTACACTGAATTAAACTGTTTCCTGGGTATTTATAGAGGGAAAAATTCCATGAAATAGTACTGAGTGACTTTTTAACAATCTATCTTTTTCACACGTATTGACTACATGGTAAGGATGTCATATTCAAGTTAGTAAAGGTAAAAAGTTATAAAGTAAATAATGTGTCCCAGTTTCATGTGTGATACATACGATCACACTATCAATGTTGGTGGTTCACTACGTAATAATTTTACAGTACATAAGGACTTACCCCCTCCCCATTTTATTTTATTAAACAAGATGTAAAAGTTTGAATCAAAGATGATAAATTTAACTTTTTTCAATAGTACATTTTTAAAGTAATGTTAAAGGTTTAGTGTGGATAATCTAGTGACATCTAGTGGTGAAGTTGTATGTTGCAGCTGATTAGAACTTTTGGAAACATTCAGTTGTTATAAAATCTCAAAGGGTGTTTCATTTATCCAGTTTGGACAAACTCCGTAGAGAGGAACTGCTCCCGATGTAAATATAAAGTATTAAACATAAAGGACTCATTCTAGGGTAGAGAAACAACAATTTGAACGATTTAGATGAAACACACTAGTGAAAACATCACAAGGATTATTTTATATTACATTTCTGCTGATAGATCCCTTTCAGCATAATCTTACCTAGTGGACCTTTAAATCATAAAAATGAACAAGCGTTAAGTAAAATGTTTTTTTCTGATGAAAAAATAGAAACATATTTTTCTACAACCTTCACAAAGCAAGCCGCACATTATCAACAATTTTTTGGGACATTTCTTGAATGGTTGTGAGGACCAGTGAGGGACAACAGTGTCCATGTGCCCAGGGCGAACATTTTACATAGGCATGTCAGTAATATATTCTTATTATGTTTAATATAATACATGAATCACATGTCACAATTGCTGTTGCAGTTTAGTTGTATAGACTTATTTGAACAGCCTTCAAGGACAACGTTACGCTGCAATTGAACCAACACAGGCACATGATGGCGCTCTTCTACTGGTTAATGACCCACAGATAACAATGGCTGGAAGAATGAAACATGTATAATCATTTTTTTTCTGTGTAAACACTCAACCCTCACGTTGAGGCACAGACTTGTGGATGTTTCTAAGACAGCATTGACGCCTCAGTGCGCACAATGAATCTGAAAATGTTGTTATGTCTCTAAATGGTAAACGGTCTGTATTTATAACGCACTTTTCTAGTTTTGATGACCAGTCAAAGCACTTAGTACAGTTTATTGCCATTCACCCATTCACACACCCATTCATAGAGTGCATCTATGGGCAGCCCTTTTTTCTATGAGGGGCAATTCAGTATCTTGCCCAAGCACACTTCAGCATGCAGATGGGGAAGCCTGGGATCGAACTGCCACAGCCAGTGTAAGTGTTTGTGTTTGTGTGTGTGTGTGTGTGTGTGTGTGTGTGTGTGTGTGTGTGTGTGTGTGTGTCAGTGTGCGTGTGCGTGTGTATGTGTGAAGGTTAAAAATAAAACCAGCTGTCTTCCTGCTATAGATTAAGTGGGAGCTGGGGGCTAAATGTCCACTGACGTATGACTCAGCTTGTCGACACCTCTCTTATCTCGCGATCACGTACACACACACAAACACACACACACACACACACACACACACACACACACACACACACACACACACACACACATACATGCCAGCAAGACAAAGACATTGTTAATATTCAACATACGTATTCCTATGCATAGAGTCTACGGTATATGCATAATAATAAATCTATTGCCATTGCCTTGACATGCATGAACCAAACCAGCCGTACTCTTTCTAACAAATTTTTAAGTAAAAAAAATGTACTGGTAAGAAAATGTTTGACGATCCTCTTCGAATTGTTTTAGCGTTAGAGAAATCAAGGTCAAACACACAAATCGGTTACCATGGCCAACGGATTCAAACACAAGTTGAGAGGAATGAAAAAAGAAAAAGTGGTGGTGACAACTACCATGGCAACAGAGTCAGCAAAAAGCCCAAGAAGCGAGTGGACTCCGGAGAGAAAGAGGCGGGTATTAAAGTTGAGGAAGAAGGTGCAGATGAAAAATGAGAGGAGCAAGATAAATAGAAGAGAGGCGGGTGAAATATATATAAAGTTAAATATTACAGCAGACTTGGGCAGCAACTGTCTGAATTTATCATAATTTATTTTCTCACAGTTGCTCAAATGTGAACTTGAACAAAATACAGATTTATTAAATGGAAATCATACAAATCAAGTCGCCCACAAAATGATGCGCCCCTGCGTGATTATGGCACCCAGGAAGAAAGATTATGATATGTGTGGTGTGCAAGTGATCTGTGATAATTCAAAGATAATTCACCCTGAACTGACCTGCAATTTAAAAGCAAATGTATGAGGCGGATGAAGAACTTTAGATATATTCAGTTTGCCCTTTTAATCAGAACGTGGTGGGGAAATAATCATAACTTCCACCATAGCTACTTTTGCTCTTTTCCCATTTATAAACGCCTACTGTCTGCTTTCTGTCCTGTCACCTCCGATACAAGCCTCTACTTAGAGATGATTCACACTATAAAAGCACAATCTCTGCATTGCCACAATTCACACATGCGCAGACAAACACTCATGCACAGACAGAATCTGGGTTTTCCCCTGTTATGCAAGTGTTGACAGACCTATTTATCTTTGCCATGCAACCTCATCATTAACACCCAGACACCTACAAAGGATATTTATATTTGAACGGCTGAAAGAAGCGTGCGAGAATAGTCATCGTTTTATTCTTTTTATTTTAAAACCCTGTTGTTTCTTTTCAGCACCTTGTCTTATTTTGTTTTTAACCACTTTTCCTCTGCTGTATTGATAAGTGCCATAATATTAAATGACATCGTGTAATCCATGTTAAGGCGGATTTTACATAACGAAGATGTCTCACTGTAACTGCAGACTTTAATCTCTTATGCAGACCTCTTACTACAATAGAAAACCCTCCTGAATGTGGCCTCCCTGCACAGCGTTAAGTGAGGGAACAGGATCAGCTGTGAAGCATCGCTCTTAAACCCGATGAAGATTCAGTGTCAGACTCAAGGACACTTCAGCCTGGTGGCGACGAGGGGACTGTGAAACGAGGCCAGTCAGTCAAGAACCAGCCCCTTGATGTCCTCATATTTCCAAAAATCTATAATTCCAATTCCAGTACTAGATGTGCTGTTACCAATCCTAAATTATCAACGATGTTGAAATTTAATCTACAAGAGAGTATGATGAATTATTAAAATCAGGCTTTAGTCTTAAATTTCGCTTCGTAAAATTGGCCAAAGGATTAACTGTAGTATAAAATGTTTGTGTGCGATAACAAGCAAGATTGAGCAAAAACGATGGGAGGATGCTATATGGGTCAGGGAAGAATCTCTTAACTTCTGGTGTGGATGTGGATCAATGGACACATCCAGGATTTTTTTAAATTTCTAATCGTTTTCTTTAAAATCACGACTTGGGAGATGGATTGTTTTTCCCAAGGAACAATTCATGAATCTAACTGACCCCCCCTCCCCCCCCTTTGATGCTCCATTCAAACTCAATCCAGATCTTCCACTAAAAAACTTGAATTACCTCACAATCAATCAGCCTGTTGTTTCACCATAAATCTATTGTCCACCTTTTGTGATATATGTGGCCTACACAC
The DNA here is from genome assembly GCF_949316205.1 of Platichthys flesus. Classification (NCBI taxonomy): domain Eukaryota; kingdom Metazoa; phylum Chordata; class Actinopteri; order Pleuronectiformes; family Pleuronectidae; genus Platichthys; species Platichthys flesus. Next base: position 10,694,085 of record NC_084947.1, read on the forward strand.
ACACACACAGACACACACACACACACACTGGAGAGGTCTCTAGAGAGTCTCAATGGATGTTTGACAGATCACACTTACCAGTCGGTTGCCATAACAGAACATCTACTGGGCTGAATGAGCTCAAAATTTGATCATGCATTTACTTTGAGAAATACATGTTTAATGCTGCATCACTTAAGGAAGTCTAGTGTTCATGTGTTATGTGCCTGAGCAACCAAAATAATCCTCTGTACCAATGTAGTTGAGCAGCCGGCAGAAAAGATGCTGTATTTGACCATAAATTACTTTGAACTGTATATCTTGATGTGTCTCTGCCTTGCATCTTACTCTGTTCCAGTGTGTTTCTCTGACATCCCGTGCAGGTTCCGCTGATACGTCCCGCTGACCCCACGAGACGTACATAAACATCCCTTGCCGTGTGATTGGCTATACGAAGATGCAGGCTACGCCGCGTTGTTATCTTCACCTGGCACCTCAAGGCCTCTGCCACCACTATCGATGAGGCCTGCTCCTCTGCAGCCTCCCCTGGATGAAATACTTCAAGAGGCCCGGCCTGTCCCTCCTCCATCTCCTCACGCTCGAGACCCTCAGAGGTCACGTCCAGCCCGAGCCCGCCCACCCTGCCCTGCATCCTACAGCTACAAGCGTCCCCTATGTTGGACTCCAAACTGCTCTGCATGAGGCCGCCTCCAACATCGCTTCTGTTTCTGGGCTCGAAAAGCTCCATCGTTCAGTCCGATGATACAACTTGGACCAGCTGTCTGCGGCAAGACCCCCACACCCTGAATGACCGGACTGCCAGCTGAGCTCTGAGGCTGGGAAGGGTATGAACACACATGCACTCCCAGAGAGATGGTGAGAGATGGACACCAGACACACACACTCACACACTCTCTCTCTCTCTCTCTCTCTCTCTCTCTCTCTCTCTCTCTCTCTCTCTCTCTTTCTCTCTCTCTCTCTCTCTCTCTCTCTCTCTGATGAACAGACATGGTGGGCCCTCATGTGAATGTCAGTGATTTAACAAAGAGTGGAGGGGCATTAGAGGAGGATCAGATCCAAAGCTGTAGTATCTATATATAACCAGGTGGTCCGGGGCAACTAATCTAACTCTGAGTACAGAGGCACAGGCCCGGGACGGGATGGGGATCACTTGCTGTTCCTTCACGCGACATTGTCTATATCTTCGTCTTTCATCCTATCGGACAAACTTGTTTCTCTTTCATTCTATACACACAAAATTCTTCAATTCAAATACACGGAAGTTAACTTGTGATCACAGAGAGACGAGTGTGGACTGTGATAGGATATACGGCCCAAGTGTTCTTCTAGGTGATGGTAGGAATGTGGACAATGTCCAATGTGAGACCTGAACAAAAGTTAGAACCCTGTTTGTGTGTGTGAGTGTGTGTGTGTGTGTGTGTGTAGGTAGATGGAGAGGGACAGGCTGTACAAACAGAGCAAGGTCGGCATAAACCTTGGGTCAGCTTCCTGTTTCCCCTCTAATGGCTGAGATTAGTGCTCTGAATATAGACGGGGGAACCTCAGCCATCTTGAGAACACTTTATCCCAAAGTCCTTGCACCAGCCTTCCTGCATTAGTCTGTGTGTTTGACTTTATGCTGTTGTCTCGTCCGTCCCCCTCTACAGGCAAAAATGCTCAATGGTACTAAAGGCCATATTAATTGGAGGGGTGTAAGTGATTCTAAAGAGGATAACAACATACATTTTTGAATTATCTTTCTTAAAAGCATTCAAGGAGTTGAACTCAATTGTAGACACACAAAGTAATGTGGGCATTTGTGTAAGAAATTAAAAGAAGAGCTTCAGAGAGAAGTTTAAATCCTACATTATATGATCAGGCAAATGAGAGGTGAGTGTGCTTCTCAGACTTTTGGTATTTTCTACATTAATTAACAACTAAAATATGAATTTATTAAATCAAGTGGCATACAACCTAGAGTTGCAGGAGATGCGATGACAAACAAGGCATTTTCAAATTGAATCTGGTGTCATTACTCAGCCCGGATCCTGTCAGTGATGCATGAGGCCCTTCACAAGATGACTGCCTCCTGCCCCGCGCAAGCTAACTAACTGAGACAGCCGATATGCTCAGCGCTGCAGCTCTTTGACCCCGAGTCAAGACTGGATTGATTTTCCTTTAAATGGGATGAAGGGAGACGGGGGAAAGACGGAGAGAGAGAGACAGAGAGAAGGAAGGTGAAGGGGGTGGCCCGTAAATTCTGCCAGAAAAGACGTGAGAAAAGAGGTCCATCAACAGTTTGAGCAGAGCGATGGCACAATGCCATGATTGTATTGTGCATGGCTGGCACGGTCTGGGTCGAATTTGTGAGACTGGAGGGAGGTGAGGCATGAGGGTGAAGGATGGAGTGAAGGAGAGCGGAAGGGGTTAGGTAAGAGGAGAGGAAGGACTCTGTGTAGGTGAAAGACAAAGGGACATGTCCTGTTGTGTGTGGAAGCCAGGGACAAATGGAATGAAGAGAGGAGACGACAGTGGAGAACAGGCTTTCTATAGGTGGAGATAAAGTTCATTTTACACAATAAGTATAAATTATATCTATCATCAGCCAAAGTCTAGATGATGGAAATTTGACTGAGTTTAAAGTTTTACAAGGCTTTACAGGCAGTGGCCACAGGCGACTCTAACTCAGTGATGTGTGGCTCAGGGGAGAATCTTAAAACACTACTCAGGACTTGTAAAAGCACAGCAGCTTTCCTGCATGCTTTGGGCTAAACATAGATTTTGAAATGAAATGATCCTAAGAGAATTATTTAACACCAGTCAAAAAGGTGATAAAAGGCAACCCCACCCCTTGTGGTTGACTTCACCTTATTCTGTCAGTAATTGTATCACTTCCTGACGAACATATCTTACTTTAGCTATGAATACTTTATTTATGTGTTTTGTTCCCACACCATTTTCTGATACTGATTCTTTTGGTGGATTAACACAACTGAAAGCACGATTGTTAATAAGTGCAGTTATTCATTATCTATACTCGTATATAAACTTCTTCTTGTCATTTTTCCACCTCTATTTAAAAAAGTCTCCTCTGTGATATGACCTTACATAAAGTCACCTACGATTCCTCCTGTTATTTTTTAGTGCACACACAGTCCTCCCTTCTGTGCATCCTACATCTGCAGGGAACAACCTTCCTGGCCTTTTTTCATTCTCCCAGCCCCAAACTCCGCTTTCTCCCTTTTCATTTTCTCTCCATTTATTTCCCCTCTCCTCTCCATTCACCATCTTGGGTAACCTCACCGTCTGCTATGCCCTTCCTGCTTTCTGCTGTTTAACAACAGGATTTAGGCTTCGATCAGATAATAGGTCACGATGTAAGGCTTAATAACGGAGGAGAAAAAGCAACAGAGAATTACAATAACATGCAAAAAATGTCACGAGGGAAGCCCCCAGTGTTGTGAGTATCTCTTGGTCAACATAAATCTGCTGTGGGAAGGAGGAGTCCTGAGGAAAAACCCTTAAAATACCAACTATTCTGAGCTGCTTCACTGGGTTTCTCCTGGAACGTTGCAGCCATGTCACCTCCAAGAGAAAATAAACATCTCTTCCTCTTTTTCTGGCCTCTCAGCTGATAGAAAACTGACCCACCATCAGCAACTACACATTATTAAATTCCCCACAGCGGCGACATCCTGAACTCAGCTTCTGGTACTAATGCTTCATTTTGCAGCTTCAAAATATCAAAACTAACAATATTATTGAACAATATTCATAGGTAGTCAATACAATATTTGCTTAATTATGTGAAAAATATTGTGAATTGTTAAACTGATACACTTAATTGATTATTCTGATCAGTCGCAGGGGTAGCTCAAACAGTTTTGTGCTCGATTCAACTTGCAAAAATGTGTAAATTTGTTCACTGACCAACATACAATTCAGTTATAAATCAATGAAAAATCAATGTTTACTTTGAGCTTTATTTTCACACACACACAAATATTTTTAGCCAAATTAAATGCATAGTTCTTTCCTAGAAACACTTATGGAAGCTCTTTAAAAAATATTTAAATAACGTGATAATATGATAACAAATAAGAAAAGGCATTATTGTTCTGTTTTATATGATGAAAAGGAAAATATTTATCCCACGAAAGTAAAATAAATATGACTCTATTGATTGCTCTTGCGAAGTTGCATTGTTTAACATCCAAACTGTGTTATGCGAATGTAATTACATTACTTCATACATATTTCCTGAGGGGATAATAGTTCCTCAGTTCAAAAAAAGTTAGATTAATTCTAAATGTTGTGATTAAATTTAAGATAAAAATGTGATAAAGTACTAAAATAATGCTAAAGTTTGAAAAAAAAGGAGGTGAAGTGTGTTTATACATATACACACATAAAACAAACACACAGAGTTAAATTGTATTGGATGTTCTTGATTTACTCTTTTATGATGCCACCACAGACTGATGCAACCACTGAATGCTCGCAAACACACATTCAAAGGAAAACTAACGAACAAATGCTTGTGTGCGCACAAATCTGCACACGGGGGCGTAAACAGAGACAGACCGCTCGGAGCCGAACAAACACAGTAACTCCTAATCGACTTTTCCTTAATGAAAACACAATCTGGGTCTGTGGGCTCTGTTTCCCTGATGTCACACAGTTGGTCTTCCTCTGTAACACACACTCATTATCAGACAAAGGCACACACGGACATGGTGGTATCCTTGGAGAGGATCATGGGAGGGGTATTTTTAGCATGCTGTGATTGGTGTCTCCAGGGAGACAAGACTGATGGAGGGATGGGAGCGTCAGCTGCTCAATTAACGCCCTCTGTCTGAGTGCTGAGCATGTGCTTCTTCAAACATACACAAGGCAGACCACATGAGACTTTCAAAAGGTCTGTAGCAGGGGGGAAATGGGTGTGTTTTGGCTTGTGTGTGTGTGTGTGTCTGTTTGTAGTGTAAGCGATATCTTACCATTGTCTGGGGCTGTCTCTTCGTATTCGTTAGGGGAGGGCAGTGCAGGTACCAGAGGTTCCATGTTCATGATGAGGTTTTTATGGCTCAATGAGTTAAAACTTCGACTCTGACCAAACTGGGCTCTGAAAACACAAACATCAGCAACACTGACTACAGTTGTTGCCAATTTCAAGCTGTCATTGTGAACTCCAGCTAAATGAAGGGACGATGATGTTTATGCAACCCCGTAGCTCTGTGTGTGTGAAAGATTTTCATCTTACCTGCGGACTGCAGGCGGCTCTCTCTTAATCTTAGAACTAGCTTCAATCACCTCTTTGGCAACTCTTCCACTAAAAGGGAGAAAGAATGATATTTTATTAGTTTTGCAAGGTCACAGTGACCTTGACCCTTGAGCAGCAAGTTCTAATGAGGTAATTTGTGAGTCCTGTTAAGCACTTTTTTCAAATTTGAAGAAAATCCCTCTGGGCGTACTTGAGATTTTGGGATTCACAAGGTTAAAAAGAAGTTCTTTCTGAGGTTATGGTGACCTTGACCTTTGACCTTCAACCACCAAAATCTAATCTTTTAAGGTTTTACAAGATACAAAAAATACATTAAAGAACATGAAGCAACTAACACAACAAAAAACAAAGTCAATAAAAGAAACAGTCGTCTAACAGTCCTACTTTTGGTTCAGGGCCTGTAGACAGGTTGAAAAGGTTTATAACAGTCTGTGTTTAAATGTACTGGAATTCCTAAGGATATTTAGAAATTTCATATAAAATTCCCATTTCATTTGTTATTGTTATATCTGCAATTTTTGAACTGTGAACGTTGGAGACAAGTGTGTCAAAGAGAATTTGGCCAACAGATAAGGGCAGTGGTTACTGTCAGAAAACAGTAACATGGGATTTGTTATTGGTTTTGCTGTTGTTCATAATGAGAACGATCTGTTTCTACTGAGCGGACGGGCTCCTGTCAGAGGCGCCACCAGTCTGATTGTTCTGAGTCTGACCAAGCAGCCGTGTTCTGGCTCATTAGTGTGTTGGCGGTGACTTTCTTCAACTGTATGTAAAGATGGACGATCTGTGTCCACGTCCTCCCATCGTCCAAAGTCATAATCAATCATGACGTTTTATCACACTTTTATAGCATTGATAATTTAATTAAAAAAGAGAACACAACTCAGAAACCATCTTTTTCTGAAAAATATATTTAACTATTTAATTATTGAATTACCTTTTGAGAGTTGTATTCTCTATATGCAGTGTCTCCCTCTGCTGTCATTTGTTTAATTCCAGCTTAACTATCTCTCATGCCATACCTCTTTTTCTTTCTTTCTTTCTTTTATCACACAAACTTCTAACTCTCTTCAATTACATTTATTACTTTCTTTAAACTGTCAGATTTCTGACTCACCTGTATCTGAACCTACTTCCTTTGAAGAAGATGTTGCTGCTGGTAACTGTCTTTATCTGACTCGACTTTGCACACCTGTCAGAGAGAGGGAGGAAGACACAAAAAGAAAAGAGTTTCACTATCATAAATCATCTAAGACACAAGTTTGATTTATTGATAAACTCGTAGCACAACACTCTCAACTTCATCTTTCAGGTTATGTAGCAACAGTGACTTAAATTGGACAGAGTAGCTTCTTCAAAGGCCAACAGGGAAGGTATTCAAATTTAAAGTTAATTCTGTAGGTCAAACCTTAATATTTTATTCAGGATTATTTATGAGATATATAAGAGATGGTGCCAGACAACCAGACATTTTACAAAGTGAGTTTACACACACTGACCCACCCACGCACACACTGCTTTGCTTAGTGTGTGTGCGAGAAACAACGAAGCAGCATGTTGTCCAAGCTCTGCTTGACTGCCATTTACAAACTCTATTCACTCTAATTTGATTATAGGGCTCCGATGCTTGTCTGACATCCGAGACAACATTCCCTCCTCCTCTGTGCGCCTCTCAGAGACACACGAGCTGCTGTCGTTAAGAGGTCGACATCCAGGGTTATACAGGCACAGGCTGTTATCACTAGGCTTTTATTATTTCATCAATATGTCTTCCTCTTGTAAGATCGTTCAAACATTTTTTGTTTAACGTTCATATATTTCATCAAGATGATCAAAGAGGAAATTGGTCCATTTCCACAGATGAAATACGATTCAGCAAAAGTAGAAAAGGAAAATCTAATGGATAGATTTTTTTAAACATAATCATATTAAAAAAGAGAGAAATGTTGAACAGACTCTATGAAACAATGGTTTGGGAAAAATATATAATATATAGAAATGGTGAGGTGACCCTTTGTGCTGATGAACTGCCTGGGGAAGGAACAGAATCAAGATCACGTCAGCACAACATCTCCACATTAAATCTGACTTCTTCTGACTCCACATCTTCTTCACACCTCATCCTCACTTTTGACCAGGGTGGAAGTTCTTCTTCTTTTTGGAATTTGTATCTTGCAACTACAGAAGCATTGTGATTGTGACTCTGTGACTACAGCAAGAGCAATAAACTAAACTCACTAAACCCTGACCGAGGAAAAGCAGTTCAGGGTCATTATCTTGGCTCCCAACCTAGTGTGCCCTGTGGCTAAAGACTAAAGTAGAGTTTCATCTCCATCCTCACACTCTCGCCACCACCCCAAGCTTGTTTCCATTCCTGAAGCAGCAGCAGTGTCATAGTATCTGCAGATCAGTGTGATGGCCTCGCAGCAATCAGCTGCTTCCCGGTGAAGGACAACAACATGTTGTGTCAGTGCCACAGAGTGTCAGTGAAATGTGTTTAAAAGAGTAGTATCGGATAAAAGAGGAACAGAAAGGAGAGCATATTAAACCTAACCCAGAGAAACGCATTCAAAATAAATACATTGAAATAGATCAGTGCCATTTGATATAATATGTGACAATTCTTTATTAAAATGTTTGAAAACAACAAGACCTATGTCGCATATTTTGTTGACGTACATCATTCAAATGTTTCCAACAGTGTTCACACCCAGATTTTATTCAAGTTAAAGAGACGTTTAATTCTGGTCACTATTTAGTAGCATCATATCCATTTACCAGTGGATTTACTTCTAAGGATGTAAACGCACACTGTTAGCAAGTTAGCCTGTGAGCCAGTTGTGTGTTTCTTTCTTCCACTGTTTGTTTTGGTCACTGATGGATCATGATGATTCATTACAGTTTTTACTGAGCGTTCTACCACCACAGCTCTCCCAGGGAAGCGCTAATGGACAGGGGAAACAAGCGACCCAAGAGGACAACTCCCTGGATCCCACACTGCTTCACAGAGTCATCAAACTAGGTATTTTGTTATTGTTTTGAATGAGCGACAACTAGTGGCCAACGTTACATATTATATGTTCAAATATTTATAATTTCAGGTAGCAGGGATATCTTGAAGTGGAATAATTTCGGACCAGCTCCCAGTTTCCCATGAATGTGTGTGTGCGTGTGTGTAAACTCACTTGTAAAAGGCCTGGTTCTCTGCCCCACACTTCCATAAGTGCTTACACGCTGCAGGGGTCGAGGTGTGAAATGTCAACACCAGTTTCTTCTGGAGACAGAAAAGGACAAAGACCCAGAGAGAGGGAGAGACAGGACAAAAAGTGAGGGAGGGAAATGAGATTACCAAAAGACGTGTGCATGAGGACAAGAGCAGCGAGGAACATGATGAGAGGGAGCTGAGCAAAATGCTGACCCACAGACCCAAAGCCATAAGCTTAGCAAGATGTCCAGACAGATATAGTGAGCGTTCAGCAGTAAAATGGCCTGCGAGCAGTTCACAGGTCTGTATGGATTAGGAGGGGGAGGAGGGATATATTCCTGTAAATGTCTGGTTTCCAGTCCTATGAGTCTGGTAATATGATCCCAGATCGATGCTGCTCAGCAACGAGGAGGAGGAGGAGCCAAGCGAGAGGAAGAGATCAGTAACATGGGAGCAAGATACTGTAAAACCACCCAGCTACGCCTTATTCTCCATTTTCAAAAGGACAGGGTATTTGGATTTTGAAGTTGTTAAGAAAACCTCACCATTCAGTTCATAGGTGACTCGTTCCTAAATACTCTCAGTCAGCTGTATTGCTCAGCCCCCTCAGTGTCATACATCACTCATATAAATTGTGTAGGTTGTGGTTTACACACATGTGCCGCAGTGGCCATGTGTGTTTGGTCACAGGCATGTGAGAGTACCAGAAAGTCTCTGTGAAAATATAATCAACAAATTGCTTCTCGTCCCACTTTGGCTGCACAAACAAAGACATGATGCTAATGATGGTGCTATGATGCTTAACTATGAAAATATATATTATATGGACTGTAATATTAGTCAGGAGTAAAGAGCATTTAAAGAAATACAAATTAAGCATCTAAATTTGCAGCTATGCAGCCAGTGATCTTCAATCACCTGATATAAAAAAAACATTCAACTTTATATTCTAATTAAAGAAACAGAGGCTGAATAAAATGAGAAAGAGATAAACTGCTGACTCATCAGTGTTGCAGTAACGGAGCCATTAAAAAGCTGCCATCAGCTCAAAGTGGGACAGTCAAGTTAATGTGTTCCAGAGGTTTGGGTGAATAGTGAAATCATGCAGTGACACATGTCACACAGTGGAACAGACAACACAACAATTAATGATTAAAAACCTATGACACTGAGAAATGTTCCCAGAAATGATGTGAATCTCAGAAAATGATGTGAATGATGTGAAACAAGACATGTATACACACAACACAAAGTAATGGAATCACTGCGGGTTTCTCATGGACAGAGACATAGATTATGTATCATAATCTCACATAATCTATAGTTCATTGATACAAGAGCTGTGGAGATGATTTTAATGTGGCTGCTGGGAAGGGTGGATGTAGGACTTAAAATCAGGGGGACACATTTTACACCGAGGGTCCAACTTCCACATACAACTGTTTCTTTCATTGAGGCTCTGGAACTGGAGCTCTGACTGAAGACACACTTTACTAGAAAGATATTTAAGACATGAAATAAGTGCCACAGTTTGTAAGAACAAATTTTATCTGTAAAGGGGCTGGTAATTTCTAGAAAAAGATTCTGATTGTGAGTCTGTAGGCGAGGGACAAGGGAATAGCTGATGTCTCCATCGGAAGACCCAAGGTATTGGCTGATGCCCCCCAGAGAATGATTTGTACTCAGATTGAGGGACTTCAGGGATCAAACAGAGCTCAACTGGGGCAGATCCCCTCTTGCCCCACCTCTGGCCCATGCTGCAGGGAATAGCTACACAGGAGTGGGATATCAATCATCATTTGACAGAAAATAACTCAAAGTTTTTATGACGATATAAATAGCTCATCATAGGAAATGATTGGATGAACTGAGAAAAATGTTCAGGAAAAATATTGAAAACCACACACAATAATGAAAAGATGATGAAACAACAGTTACAGATGAGAAAGTTTCCTCCAGCTACACGGAGGAGGTGAGGAGAGGGCAGGACTGCAGGGAGAGGCTTCAAATTAAGGATTCAAGTATGACTGTTATTAGTTGTGTTTTACTCACCAGTGATGACTATGTTTACACACAGAGAGAAGAGACAGAAACACAAAGATAAAACTGCATCTTCAGCCATTCATGAGTTGCGACACAGACAAACGGGCAACGCACGGACAAGTTAAGCGGAGATGAAAGAGCTGCTGAAAAGAAGAGTCATGAGATCGATTGGCTGATTGGATGATTGGCTGATCAGATGATTGGCTGATCAGATGATTGACTGATCAGATGATTGATTGGCTAATTGGTAGATTAAAGAGCAAACTGGCGGAACTATTTTCAAGTATTTTTAGCTTTTACGCACATGTATGAGGCGTGATACATCTTAATAGCTGCTCAGAATCTACCACAGTTCCAGACTGGATGACAATAGACATGAAACATGTGTCCCAAATACAAGACACCTGCTCTTAACATGTTTGTTTTCCTGTGTCCAGGAGAAATTTAAATTCAAAAACACGTATAATGACATTAACAACATGGTTCTAGTGGAGGGATCTCTTATTTGGGCCACAGCTGACACACAGTGTGAGTTATGAGGAGGTTAGTCGTAACACACCCACCATCCTGTTACAGTGAATCCTGCCTGTTAAGGAGATCTGAAACAGCGACACACATACACAGTGTGTGTGATGGCGCACCAGACTACAGGGACAAACAGTAACAGTTTCATAGCACGTTTTCCTGAGGATGAAACATCACACGCATTAAGAAAGGGGGGGGGGGGGAGAAAAGGAAGGAGGTCACTAACACAAAACTGGATCCAAATGAAAACAGGTTGATTCAAAGTCATGGTCTTTCAGATGGAGTCTACAAATGTTAAAGTTTAGGATCTAACAGGTCAGTACGATGATGATGATGATGATGATGATGAGATCAGTACAAGAAAACACAATTCATCATTATGACGATGGAAACTACATGACACATTGTGTTTGTTTATTTATCCCTCCACATGCAGGAGAACACAACACTCACCTCTTTTTGGATCCCTATGACGTAAAAAGTTTTTCCTTCAAACTTCAGCTTGCTGACGTCCACCCTGCAAAGACCCAAAACATTCATTAATTAAGTAATATCTACTAGTACAACATTTATAACATTACAGTTCTCCAAAGGGGGTAACACTACATAACAAGTTCTTCAATTTTACTTTAAATAACTTTTTCGTCCTATGTACTTTTGCTTTAGAAAAATTGTGAGTTACCGGAAGTATTGTTACTTTGTCTTAAAGGGGAGATATTATGCCCATTTTAGTGAGCTAACCGGGCCTGTGGAGCCCGGCTAGCGTTAGCTCGCCATGTAGCGAGACTCCCTACATGGGCATGGTGTGACTATGACATTTATTTCGGTCGTTATCCCATTCGACGCACTCTAGCGTATCGTTTCTGACACAGAGGAACCACAACAAATCGCGGGAGTTGTTTTTATCCAGAGTTTTTGGGACAGGAGACATGCCAGATACCATAATGAACATGTAGAAGCACTAAAAAAGTGGAATTTTCATAATATATCTACTTTAAGTAAAGGATTACATACTTTTACCACCACCACCATTAAAAATAGTGGCTTAAACATGTATATTGAGATTTTTGATATACAGTATGTTGTAGGAGTTTACTGAACTGATTTTATTAATCATGCAAGAGAACACCTTTCTGCAATTACAAGTGAAGTCAAATCTCACACCTCATACATATTATTGTCATGCCAGTTAAAATAAAGTGATGAGAGTACGTAACCATTTGCTTTAATACAGGCAACACATTTAATATCCGTGCTTACGGGTTTAAATTTCAGACTTGTGCAATCGTTTGTACCATTTGAGGAGGTGGATCCTCTTGTTTCCCTGGAACACCACAAACCCTGTGGCTGTGAACCCGAGAAACGCTGTAGAGCCTGTAAAGTCCTAAAAACACACACACACAGCGCGTGAGAGACAGCAAATGGTATTATTGGACACAGGTGGGGTTTAACATCAGGGGAGCAAGTGGGCCGTCAACAATCTCCACGGCAATAGCACCTACACAAAATCACCTGTTTGTTCCAACACCTGTTTGTTCCAAACTCCAAACCCATAACCATCAAGATCAAGGTGCAGAACAAACAGCACAGGAGATTCAGTTTGACATACTGAGAATAAATGAAACAACAACTCCAGAGTAAGAGAAGAATCATCAGTACATCTCCCTTCTTTTCTCTCCATCTCTCTGTAAATCCCCTCATCCTCATCGTCACATCCCTCCAGATAAAAAATATTTTATCTGTCGTATTAAAAACAGCCCCACTGATGACAGTGTAGCAGATAACAGGGATCCTCGTCAGCAGACTGAATTTAAATATCGTTTTAATCTGTTCAGCTTGCTCTGTTACGTCTGTTCATGAGAGTAAGAATGTCTATTTCACTATGAAGATGGAGTCAGTGACATAGACTTGTTTCGGCTACAGTTTTCTCTGAACAACCAACAATATTGATTCCTGAAAGTGACTTGTTTTCTCTGCTGATTGCTTTGGTTGACCAGGATCATGTTTGGCAGACATGTCTTTGCTAACTAGAGGATTCAGGTCATTGCCCTTCCTGCATCAAAACCGTGACCTCTCAGCTTTGCAGAGAAGCTTCGGTCAGGAAAGTTAATCATGTTCATATTTCTAAGTTCAATATGCAAATGAAGAGCAAAAAAGCAAAGGGTAAAGATGACAGGTGAGTTTATTTGTGTTGTTGTCTCTGCACTTGAGCCAGAATTCTCCACACAACTGCACAAACAACGATGGTGAATATTTGCACATGTAAACAAATACGCTCTCATCAATACAATTATATTTTGCTCAATAGTGGCTATCAGACTAAAATTTTAAAACATAACATTTACAATGAAAAGAAAAATAGGTGTAGATTTGCTCATCCAATAGATATCTATTATAATATTATAACAGTTTTAGTAACTATAATAAACCGTAATACTACTAACTTCAACCACAACTTTTAATATCGCATGATGAGAGCTCCAGTTGCTTTATCTAAATATAAATTACTTTATAATATGATAAAGTTATACTGTATATACTGCATATACAGAGAGGAAGACAATTCATTAGCAAGTCATACACAAAAGTGGAAGTGAAGCTACTTCATGAATGCAACAATAATTTGAGTGAGTTACTGAGATATGATCAAAAATCATGTCTAAAATCAAGGCAGAGGTTGGCGGATTTGCTCTTTAATCGGTGAAACCCTGTCAATATAAATACTGGAAAGTCCTGCCTAACGTTACCTTGCATGGGTGAGGGTCCACTCCATACGTCTCCAGGCTGTGAGCCCTTTGGAGCATGTTCAACTCTGCAAACGAAGCACACTGGCCCCTGAAACAGAGGAGCGAAAAACTAAGATTAATTTATGAATGACCACATTGACACTGTTAGTGCATGTCTCTCTATGTGCGTGGCTGTGTAAGCCCTCCAGGTATACTAATGATTTTATATTTATTTAATTGATCTGTTGTAGAGTCGGCATGAGACAAAAACCACAGTTATAGTATACTGATGATGCAATAGCAGCACAAACTAACAAAGAACCGTAAAAGAGAAATAGATCCATCAGTTTCTGGGACCCAAGTTCATATGATATGAATATATATATATATATATATATATATATATATATATAACAATTCATATAATATTTTGGTGGATTGAGTGAGTTTGGTCGGGCTACATTTTTCTTGCCTACATTTAGAAAAATTAAGTAAGTAGAATTTGCTGGCATCAGTTTCTTAGCCAATAAAATACTGATCCAATAACAATGTGATGATTCCAAGGCGAGTTCTGAACTTTTTCTGTGTAAATATGAGGATTTTGGGATGTTAACTTGCAGTGTACATCTGAAATAAATGACATCTTCTGAAAGTCTCACTGAATCTAAAAATATACACACACATACACACAAACACACACACACACACACACACACACACACACACACAGCGTGAGAGGCAGCAAATGGTATTATTGGACACAGGTGGGGTTTAACATCAGGGGAGCAAGTGGGCCGTCAACAATCTCCACGGCAATAGCACCTACACAAAATCACCTGTTTGTTCCAAACTCCAAACCCATAATTTGCAGTAAATAGCATCAAGATCAAGGTGCAGAACAAACAGCACAGGATATTCAGTTTGACATACTGAGGATAAATGAAACAACAACTCCAGAGTAAGAGAATAATCATCTGTACATCTCCCTTCTTTTCTCTCCATCTCTCTGTAAATCCCCTCGTCACATCGCTCCAGATAAAAAATATTTTATCTGTCGTATTAAAAACTGCCACACTGATGACAGTGTAGCAGATAACAGGGATCCTCGTCAGCAGACTGAATTTAAATATCGTTTTAATCTGCTTAGCTTGCTCAGTTGAGTCTGTTAATGAGAGTAAGAATGTCTATTTCACTCTGACTGAGGGAAACTATTAAAGATTGGTTTCCCTTTTTTTAGATTGAATCTGTTCCATCTGTAGTGCAAGAGAAAGTATAAAAAAGGACAAATAAGGTGAAGTGTCCAATGAACCTTAACTCTTCAGCTCTCCTGTGTTAACACTGTGAAGATGGAGTCAGTGACATAGACTTGTTTCGGCTATGGTTTTCTTTGAACAATCAATAATATTGATTCCTGAAAGTGACTTGTTTTCTCTGCTGATTGCTTTGGTTGACCAGGATCATGTTTTCCAGACATGTCTTTGCTAACTAGAGGATTCAGGTCATTGCCTTTCACCACAGTTATAGTATACTGATGATGCAATAGCAGCACAAACTAACGAAGAACCGTAAAAGAGAAATAGATCCATCAGTTTCTGGGACCCAAGTTCATATGATATGAATATATATATATATATAACAATTCATATAATATTTCGATGAATTGAGTGAGTTTTGTCGGGCTACATTTTTCTTGCCTACATTTAGAAAAATTAAGTAAGTAGAATTTGCTGGCATCAGTTTCTGTGCCAATAAAATACCGATCAAATAACAATGTGATGATTCCAAGGCGAGTTCTGAACTTTTTCTGCGTAAATATGAGGATTTGGGGATGTTCACTTGCAGTGTACATCTGAAATAAATGACATCTTCTGAAAGGCTCACTGAATCTAAAAATATGTGGACCATATCTGTGTACCTTCATTAATTGCCTCCATGGCAAATCTAAGACATCTCTACCACTGCTGCTGCTGCTGCTGCTGCAATTGCTCATGTTGATAAGTGGGCCAAGCTAAATAACTATCTTCCATTTCCATATTAAATCACAGAGAACATCCCTGCACCTCCCTTAAAGTTTGAAAAACTCAAATTTATAGGCAAAGTTTGAATTTGTTGAAATCACCCTTCGCCAAAAAACAGTTTGCAGCCCTCTGTGAAAACAACCAAAAGGTGTCCATTTAACCCTGAATGCATGGTCTGCATGGTGGGGACACTGGAAAATAAGATGTAGATAAAGTGAGAGAACAGCACAATGTGTCTGAGAGGGATATTGTTGTTGTTTACAGGAGATCTTTATATTGAGCTAATTAAAGTCAGAACATTTGGCAAGGCCTCTGATTATCTGTTTCCATTTTTGCAGAAGCAGCCATATAAACGGAGGCTACATGTTTGGTTTTGTTAGGAGTGTTGATGCTTTCATTAGAGTAAGTGCTGCAGCTGAGTGATGTACGCTGCTACTCCTATAGACGTATAAATACACATTTAAAGTGCAAACACATAATCGGCAAATATGCACAGAGAGGAAAATGATAAATCCACTGAATTAACTTATTCACCATGTAAATCCAATTCATACATCGGTTTGTGTATCACCTGAGGTCACTCTCTGCAGCCCAATACTAATCTACACGGTGTTAATCCTGTCAGTGGGACCCATCAGGGGCAGGCGGGGGGGCACTTAGAGGCGTCTAGGTCTGTGCTATGGGAATCAGCGCATTTGTCTTTGATGTTTTATAGGCGCTGTGAGTGTGACGGTCACAAACATCACATCATCACTCATTAGCTGCAGCGATGGTGGAAATACCACAAACAAACTTATGGGCTTCATGTTTTCTGTATATTATGTGATCCTATGACCTTGGATCTTAAATAAGTCAATTTAAACATGTTATCATAATTTTTTTGCTCAGCCTTTTTCATGTAATGCATTTTTTTGCCAACAGTCATGGTTCAAATGAGGCCCTGCAACGTGAAAAATAGATAAATCGATTTTAGGGATTAAATTCAGATAAATAGGGTTTAAAGACGTGTACAGTGTCATGGTAGTTTCACGTGGCCTCAACCATATCCATGTTTCAGCTCATATTTTACTCTATCCATCATGCAAGGTTGATTTCCATCAGAATTCATATTCTGAATTTAAATCCCGTATTATAAGCGAGTCAAACCCGGCGTAAAATAAATAATTCAGGCTCATTCATTTGCAAATTCATTTCAGTGTTTATTCACTTTCAGCTGTATGTAAAGTGAGACACCCTCTGCAATGCGATGGTGCACAAATCACACAATTTTGCCTCAGTGACAGAAAGCACTTTACTGTTTGCAGATTAGAAAATTGTCTCTGCAGCCAGTTTTTTTAAAGCACAGATCACAGGAACGAGCATCCGTGCCGGTTACAAATATCAAACAGTAAACTGATAACAAAGACGCCGCTCCAGGCAACACACAACCCCACCTCACACACACACCCCACCACACACACACTTACCTGAGCTCATTCTTATGTATTTCCATAATCTTCCTCTCCAGTTTGAGGGATTGTTTAGGGAACAGCTTGAAGTCACTGATGTAGTCTGACGGGTGCTCCTCCGGGTCATAATCCCCAAGTTCAGCTGAAAGAACAGGGCGAGACAATGTCAAACTATTTCTTTAACATGTGAATTAATTTAGGCTTAAATAGATGGTATTTCCACAGAATATACTAATAAGCAGCTGAGGCTGATAACACTAACAGATAAACATTTTCCTCTCCGTATCAGACACAAAGTCCTAATTTCACTCTTAAATCCGCTCTTAATTACTTATTATCATAATAGAGGTTAAATCAAAAACTTGCCTCAAGTTTAATTAAACATTAAAACTAATCCTCAATTAATTGTCCAGCTCTATAATCAACACCCTGACAAAATGGGACAGGGACCTGCCCTTGTTAAACAGAATTAGCCAATGTTACACTGCTGTCACACCGAGGGTCGAGATAACTCTCTGGGGATATGAACTAATCAAAGCACTTCGGTGATCTGTGTATCAGCCACACGGTCTCATTGATATGATCCAACTCAATTAATTCCTTGCTTAATCCATGTGAAAGCAGTTCATTCACGGCTCTGCGCTGTGACTCAACATGAAACTGGTGCCGCCAATTCAACACAAATCCCTACACACACATCGTTTTGTGTTATAAAATGTAGGATCACAACAGGTCTGGTGACTTGTCCTTCTAAACTTCAAGTCCCATAATGCACCACCTGCAGGCCAGTGCAGGCTGCTCATTATGACTTGAGTTGGAAAACCTTCAAGTCTTGGCAGAGAGAGAGGATTCAGCTCATGGTAAAACCAAAGAAGCCACTGGTACTATAACAAGACTTTTATTTGGATGATTATTTAATACTGGAAGTGCTGCTATCGTCATGAATGTAAGGATGTCTTGTTTGACGAATTGTAAAATAATAACCAAGCAGCACACAGCACAAATGATACAGGCTGCATTCATATAACTTTGGCTTTTTGTTTAAGTGTACTCAGTTGTTTGTGCAATTTTATATAGATGTTTGAATAGTGTTTACATTCATTCATTAATGAACACTATAAAAAACGTATTTACTTTATTTATTGGTTTGAAGTTGTTTGAAATATATTTGCATAATTGTATAACTTCTTGTTTTTTTTGTGTCTTGAAGGTTTTCAACCTAATGAACTAAATCAGCAAACAATTAACAAATAAGGCAAAATAAATATTGAGCTGTGTTGGGTTATTGAGTTGTCCCGTGCATCGTGTGAGAAAAACCTCGGAACTTGACACTCACCCTGTATGATGCAGGCTCCCAAATATGCAGCTTCAGCAAAAGGACAAAGGAGGCGACCATGGTAGATGTCTCTCTTCAACTGGAGGTACAGGAGATACCTGGACACACACACGCACGCCCACACACACACACACACACACACATAGTACCACTTATTTGCTGCAACAAATGTCTGCAATACTGTAATAGTTGAAGAAGCATCAGTGGTGAAATATGTACAAAGTGTTTGGGGGATATATCTAATTTGTTTTCCCAACTGCATCAAAATATGCCATCAATTTTTCATTTGTAACATTACCCATAACAACATAATGATAGATACAGTTGACTCAAATCATTAACGAGAAGCGCTGTGTCATCATCAGGATATTGTGACATTAAATATTTCCGCAGTCCTCGATAGCATTATCATTCGTTGCTGAGTATTACCATGGAAACAGCTACCGTATAGCGGAGACTGGTACTGTAGTTACTATGGACCTGACTCCTCAACGGAGGCTTGTTTAGGCATGATGCTGACATGCTACTGACATGCTGCTGACATGCTACTGACATGCCACTGACATGCTGCAGACGTGCTGCTGACATGCTGCTGACATGCTGCTGACATGCTGCTGACAAGCTACTGACATGCTGCAGACATGCTACTGATGTGCTACTGACATGCTGCAGACGTGCTGCAGACGTGCTGCTGACATGCTGCTGACATGCTGCTGACATGCTGCTGACAAGCTACTGACGTGCTGCAGACGTGCTGCAGACGTGCTGCAGACGTGCTGCTTACGTGCTGCTGACGTGCTGCTGACGTGCTGCTGACATGCTACTGACAGGCTACTGACATGCTGCCGACATGCTGCCGACATGCTACTGACATGCTGTTGACATGCTGCTGACGTGCTGCCGACATGCTAATCTGTCTCGCATTACCGAGGAGGCAAGAAACAGAGGATACAGATGAGTTTCCAGATGAGACTGCGTGTGCGAGTCGACCAATTCATTAAAGTTGTGTTTGAACTTTAAGTAAGGGAAGCAGCGAGAGGATGAGCATGACAGACTGAATAGAGCCAAACGCCATGCTGCAGCTGAACAGCTTTATTGTGGCTGTAGTTTTTCTTAGATTGGCCTTTTAAAAAGACATGATGTAACGATAAGTGTACACAACCGTGTCAGTTGTGAAAGTTTGTCCCTTTCTATTTCTTCTCTGTCATATCCTGAACCCACTCCTCCCTTTCCTCTCACCTCGTTTCCTTTCCTGAACTTTTGCTTCGATTCTTCGAGGATATTTAGCGCACATTTTGTTTTATGCATCACTCGGCCCTTTAAATAACTTCAAAGAGTTGTCTTGAGTAAATATAGAATAGACCGAATCTGATCAAATTTACTATCCATCCATTCTCCTTACTTTCTCGCTCTTATCTTTCTTGCACCCTCTCTCTTTCTGCTTCTCCAACTCTGTGCTTGTTCCCAGTGTCAGGTATGAGGTTGTGCTGTAAACTGGGATCACTGCAGGTGACATCCCTGCAGAACGTGTTTACAGCTGGGCTAAAGGTCACTATTGTCTACACCATACCATCCTCAGGAAGTTTTATACAACCTTAATGCCAGAAAAACATGGACCTTGGATTTAGTTAAATGCCGACAAGTCATGTTTCTGCATTATCTTAGGGGTATAGTTAGAACATTAACTGAAAGCACTGGGACAGTCTGTCTCCTGTATAAAAGTCTGCATCTCGACATAGACAGCACAACACTGCACTGACAGCATTGACACTGACATGATGCTGAATCGCCTATGGATGTTATTCCAATAGTGTTATTTTTTGTGTTTTTTTTTCAGTACAATCACAGAAAAGCAACAGATGGAATAATCAGGAAAAATTAAAAGAACTGATATATAGAAGTGTGTGATACTTGGTGCTGAGCGCAATTCACTGCCTTTCTGACTATTAGAGAAATAAATGATAAATATCCAAATTAACTTGATACTGAGAACTCTGACTACAGTTCCTTCCAAACTCTCAAAGCTCAGCTCAAGATGAATTTCAGGAGAAGTCAGAAGTGTGATGGTGCTCCTTAAAGACTTTGAAATAAATCCTAATTAACAGAAATGGACAAAAGGGAGAAACATAATAATATAGTCATTTCTAATTGGAGAAATGCAGGAGCAGGAGAATGAAACATTTAGAGATGCATGGCAGAAATTGAAGAGGCTTCAGGAAGATGGAAAACTGAGAAAACAGAAGGAAGAGAGAGCAAAGATTTACACTAATGACCTTGATGATGAAAACCTCCTTTAAGTAAAAAATTGTTTTAAAGGATGGGAAGGTGTGGAGAGACGACCTGAGGGAGGAGAGGGAGCTGTGGTGACAGGGGAGGAAGACGGAGGACAGAGCGGTGTACCAGCAGATGGGAGGGAGGAGATACTGCAGGGAGGAAATTAAGGAGAGACAGAGGGCAGAAAAGAATGGAAGAGAGCGAGGACGAAAGAAGGGAAGTGATTGAGTGAGTGATGGTGATCGATAGGGAGAAGAAGAGATGTTTAGACATGACAGCTCAGATGGGACAGAGAGGAGTCCTGCTGAGTGAGCATCTCTAATTATCATTGTGGGGTGTGTGTGTGTGTGTGTGTACGTGCATGAGTGTGAGCTCCCAGGTATTCCACATGTTGGACTATGCCGAATTTATTTAAAAAATAAGTGCTTTAATGACATCTACCAAACAGTTTTAATAAAGCAAACTGTTGAGAAGAGGTGTAAAGATAGTTGGCAGTTATTTAAAGTCGTACCGCTGACCACACATTATAACTTAACTTTTGGATGGCTGAAAGCACATGTTGCCAAACTCACAGCACCGGCTGATTCAAACAGATTGAACTAGAGCGCTGCTTGGAGAGCTCATACCTCCACCTATCTCACCATGTTTAAGAAAGTGGGAAAAAAAACAACCCTGGATCTGCACATTTATCCAGATCCACTTCTTCCTTGGGTCATGAAACTCAGTTGAGCATTTTTTGCAGAATCCTGCCAACTATCATACAACAAACGGGGATGAATCTCCTTGGGCAGAGGTGAATGCATCATATTGCTGGATGTGTCGGGACGGAACCTGTTTAATGTTCTGCAGAGACTCACAGAGGCTCAAAGTTAAGTTCCTTACTGGCTGGAACACTTTCTGGCAACAAAAGTACTTGTTTAGGTTCCTGAAAGGTTTGGGTTAAAATAGAACCGTTCACAATGTTAAGCACATTCAAAGTCTGTGTGGCAGGAAGCCACGTGCCAGTCTGCCACCGTCACAGACAGCAGCAGCTGAGTATCACTGGCAGCTAGCAGCTGAGGTGAGACCACCAATCTGTGTAACTTAAGTTACACAATACACATCCATGGACAAAGCTGGTCACGTGTTACATCTCCGTCAGATCACAGAGGAGCTCCACGGCTTTTAGTCCTTAATTATCTCATTAACATATGTCTGAGCATCTTTCTTCTCATATGAAATGTTTTATAGTTTTATTATTGATAATTATTATTTATCAATATTATTTATTTTATTTCATGTTGTTTTACTAAAATGTTAGTGCTGATTGTATATTTTTCGTTGTCTCTTCTGTCATTGGTTTCTTCTGAATGTTTTAAACAAAATTTGGACATTCTTTGAAGTGTCCATCACCTGTAAAGACACTCACTTGCTACTTACTCACCAATACTACACAGACTACAGCAGCAGGTTAGAATTCCTTTAAATTCAGATATCATTTTGGACTTTCGCGTGCCACCCTAGGATTTTCAGTGAGCGCATTCGATCAAAGAGAGAGAGAGAGAGAGAGAGATGTATTGTTCTTTTGCGTTAGGTCATAAACCATAAATTATCTGTGTTAGTTTATACCTGGTGAGCTCCTCCTTGATTTTCATGGGCTCGTTGGGATAAAACTTCATCCGGAAGCACATGGTGTACGGCTGCTGAGCTGCTGGAGACAAGCAAGACGCACAAGTATGAGAGGAAGAGTAGAAGAAGAGGACAGTGAGTAAAGTTTAGCAATTTGTGGAAGTGAAACATGTGGGAACGTTGAGATAAATGAGGAGGGGAACCAGAGGCAAAATAAATTGATTGAAGTTGGGGAGGAGAAAGAAAAGGAAGAGGAGAGATAAATAAATGTGAAGAGGAGAAGAAGGGGAGCAGAACCACAACGATTATATGCAACTGAAGAGAGAAATAGGGTGGACATGAAAAAAATGAAACAGTGTAAGTCTCTGAGAATGATTTGTCATTTGATAATTACGGTAATTAGTCATCACTCTCAAACACACACACACTTGAAATGGGCCCTTTGCCTTTCCCTTTGATCTTAGGCTTAAAGTGTGTGTGTATGTGTGTGTGTGTGTGTGTGTGTGTGTGTGTGTGTGTGTGTGTGTGTGTGTGTGTGTGTGTGTGTGTGTGTGTGTGTGTGTGTGTGTGTGTGTGATGATTTGCGCAGTAACACAACACATACTTACACAATACATGCACACATGCGTACACAAAGCTAACAAATTACAGTCGTCTCTCTCCCACACACACACACACACACAAACACACTTACCTACAAGCACAGCATGCAAACAGCAATGAACACATGATGTAAATAATGTAATGTAGAGTTTATAAAGCTAAATGCTACGGGGATATTTGTATAATAGTTATATATATTTTTCAAATACCTATACAATACATTTTTTACATCCATTTGCTATTAAGGAAAATATCAAGACTGGAATGGTTTCATTCTACTTCTGGCGGCGTCAGAAGATTCTGTAATTCCCGGAGAGTCACTTTACACTATGTGTTGATCACGTTCAAACATGAAACGGATTAGACAGTTTTATAAATGTCTCCATAGACTTGTGTCTGCAAATCTGTCTGAGTCTCTTTTTATTACATAGGGGTCTTTGGGGAAATCTACCAGAAACCCAATGGTTTATTTAATATATACAATACTATGTTTGTATTTACTGTACTCATGGCATTTATATGTGGGCTATTTTGAGTATAAACACAGGGATACAATATTGTCAAAAGACATGCTTAAAGTAGAAGCCAAGTCATCTGATGGTGACAATGACTGTAAAGAGGACATTAATGACCATCTGAGCCAAAGAGACAGAGAAGAAGGCAACACGGACATGGAAGAAGAAGAGGACGGAAGAGTGAGTATCATCTGACACAGGAGCAGAAATCTTTACAGGGCGCCCTCACCACTCTGTCTGTAATAGCAGCAAACCTCTGCGGTATTAAAGAGCGATGAAAAACAGCACTCGTCTACATAATACATGTTGAGCAATATGAAAGATGCAGTCCTCCCACCCGCTCCCAAAGAACACACACACACACACACACAAATGTGGCGTAAGCTGGGGCACACAAATCCAAAATAAAGCGCCAGCCACATCCTAATTGGAGATAAATCCTGCCACAGGGTGAAGCCATGTTTCAGTTAGACTCCATTCCCCTCTCTCATCTCTTTTTCTTTCTTTCACTTTCTGTCAGTCTCTCTCATCTCAGACTCTCTCTCCTGTCAACCCTCTTTTCTACCCAAATCTGACGTTTCTTCTTCAGCCACATTATCTGTCAGCGCCTGCTCTCTGAATCCCCCCCCCCCCCTCCCTCCCAACGTCCCCATCATCATTCTTTTCTCTTCCGTCTCCATCTCCACCTCCCCGCCGTCCCGTCCTCTCGAACACATTCGGATCAAGCAGAATTCAGCGCTAATAGCTCCTTTATTAATTTACAACAGGGCAGAGAGAACAGGGCAGTCATTAGAAGGGGAAGTGAACTTCAGACAGAGACATGAAGAGAGTGAGGGAGGAGAGGAGAGAGAGAGTGAGGGAGGAGAGGAGATGGGACAGAGGGGACGATGATTGCAAATTGAGAAACATAACAGGAGGAAGGAAGAAATGTAAGTAATACATTTTGCTATTACTTCTTTCTTTTCTTTCTTTTTGCAGAAGAAAAATAGAAAACACTTTCAGTTAACCTTTGTCAAGGCAGAATTTTTGGTTGCTTACATGTGCAAAAAAAGCTATAAAGCATTGTCCCCTTAGTCTCCAAGAATAAACATTTGCTTCCAGAACAAAGTGTTGCTCATAATTCAATGTGACAGGATTTTAGTTTTGCCTTCCCTCTCTATGGAATGTCTGTACGATGCTAGTATCTTGAGAACCGTTCATCTTATCGGCTCAACACTTCTCACTAGGAAGGAGTATTATTAAGGGCCCGAAGAGGTGCAGTGTTGAATTTGGTGCGATTTGAAACACGTGATACGTTCAACATTGGTAAACTTTGAATAAACAGACGACCGGCGCTCTGTATCATTGTAAGTGTCGGTCATGACAGCAGCGTGTTTAGCTCTCTGTGCAGCAGCTGTGGCTTCAGGGTTCTGTGGACTTAAAGAGTGGGACACTTTTAAAGTCTCAGAAAGAAAGCTCCAACCAGTGTCATCACAGAACAAAGCAAACAGCCCATTCCAAACAGGCAGATTTAGAAAAGGCACTGGAAACTACATTGAGACGAGATGCAAGATGACACCAGGCTCAGTTCCCAAAACCCAGCTGAAATAAATAAATAAAATTTTAACATAAAGTCTGTATCCTGCCATTAAAACTTCAGTACACATTATGTCACTGGTATAGGATCAAAGTCTGGAGTAAATATCCCTCCAATGCTGCCATGAAACAGCGCATCCAGTTAAGGCCGCCTCTTTACCTGTTTTGTTAATTTCAGATATGTTCCTCACACAGTTTGTTGTGTTTTGTCAATGTCTGTCTTCACTGTGTCTCTGTTTGTCTCCCTGTCCGGCTCTATCACTGCTCGTGGTAAATGGTAATGGAGTATGTGCTGTGTGGAAAAAGTGAAATGGGTGAAACATGCAAAGGAGTAAATTTGTCCTTGTCATGAAAACACAGAGACACAATCATACACACACACACAAATATAGACACAACAACGTGAACACACACACACACACACGCATGCACACACACACAGACACTGGTGCACAGAAAACAGAGAAAAACCAGGAGGAACAGAAAGTACACTTACTCTTCATCTGCCTCACCACAGGCTTATTGGGCTCCAGCCAGTGCTGAGAGAGAGAGAGAGAGAGAGAGAGAGAGAGAGAGAGAGAGAGAGAGAGAGAGAGAGAGAGAGATTTAGACCTAAGAGGAGATCAGCTAGAACAGATATCTGACAATTTCAATGAGCTCCGATGAACTTGTATATTTCCCTGATCAGAAATCTCTCTGTGTTTCTGATGAATAATTGAAAGACACATTTAAACTCAGCCATGTGCAGCAACAGCACCTTACAGACGATGGTACAGTCACATCGGAAAAGAACATGTCTTCAACTGCATCATGGGATATAAAAGTATTTCCCTTATCTCATTATACACGCGTCAGGATCTGAGCTGGATGGTTTTTACATCTGCGCTCGTAAAACATAAATATAATACTTCTGTTTTCTTTACTGCACATGTATTTGACACATCAATACATAAAAATAGCCATAAGTAACAGATCAATCGTGATGATAATAGAGCTTCACTGCCTTTGTGTGTTGCCTGTGTGTGATAGTTACCCTCTGTCTCTCGGGGTCCACATATCGAATTCCAAAGTAGTCTTTCTCGAGCAGGTTGTAATGGTTACACACATGGTCCAACAGGAACTGGCCTTTGGTGTCTCTCTGGAAAGAAATCAAACACATGGAGTACATCAATGCAGGAAGTTATTTCAGGTCCTTTCAGTCAGGTACTTGCGTCTCGTACCATCAGCATCATAGAGAACAAGTCCCTCTTGGGTTATAATTCTTTGAATGGTAGGAAATATAGTACATCAGCGACTTTTAGGTCTTTAGGTAATTATATATATCAGCGCTGGTCAAATTCCTAGACTCAGCCTCCTCGTGCCAGCAAATACAGTGTGTGTGCAGTTCGTGAAGCCAGTGCAGACGCTGAGAGATCAATAATCACTTTGCCTTTATTGCCTGTTCCGCAGTCAATATCCACTCATCACATCCAGATTCACACAAAGATCCTCGTTCACTTCGCAAAAAATAACACGTTAGCATGTCTGCAGGCCATGATTAAGATGTGCACTTAATTTAATGACACAAACACCTGAAAACATACACAACTTGTCAGTATTCATCAGATTTTCATTTTGTTAGGGACTGGCCGATATGGATTTGGGAGCCACCGGTATAAGAGAACAAATAAATTGCCATGATTCCTAAGATGTTATTATCAAACCGTTATGACAAAGAAATGTAAATGAATCTCAATCACTAAATTAATAATTAATAATTAATACATTTAAGTAAAATAAAACAGAAATAAAAACTAGCACAGCAGACTATATAATTAAATAAACAAAATTGGAGAAGTTTCCTGAATGGTTTGTTCTGAAAAAAAAAACGTATTTTATTTGCGTATTTTGCAATTATAAACATAAACACCTATACAGATATATCTGTGAAAGGCTCATTATTGGCTAACCAATAAATTAGTTTGTGTGTGTGTGGATGTGAATGGGGGGGGGGGGGGGGGGGGGCTCTATAACCTGCTGATTGAGGTGGATTCTGGGCTCAGTTGAGCAGGACTGATTGATTCAATAGGAAATCGTCTGTTTGCCCTTGGTTTGATTTACTCCCCACAGGAGATATACATAAATGTCATCTCATACATGCATACACACACACACATACACACACACACACACACACACACACACACACACACACACTGCAGTAGACACCTGTGCTGATATTTCTATTGAATGTGAAGCTTTTTACACACAGTTGCTTTTTTCCTCTAACACCTCACCCTCCCTGTAGAGTTGAAAATGGACAGAGAACGAGGTGGAGACGCTCCCAGCATCTCTGTTGTCTTCTCTTTTGCCAAACATTAGCTGTGTCCGATAATTGCGTGTGCAGACATTAGCAGCGGGTATGCACCAGTGAGTGAGCACTCCTTCCTGGATAAGAAGCTTGCTCAACTAAGAGAATCTCAGATGGACACTATGTTCATTTCTTTATTGATATTCATGAAGGTTCAGTATTAACACCAAAAGAGGGGAAATTATCATCTCAAGTGAAACAGAGCTCTGGAGAAAGAGAAGGAACACCTTTTCTCTCACATTATGTCGCATCACATTGATTTCCCACAAAGTCTTTTCCATCCACTGCCTTTCACACACTTTTACTGCTCCGTTCATTCACAAATTCATCACATCTGGCCAGTCATATCTCTGCCAGATATTCCTTGAAAGAATTCTTCCTTGGATGCTGCTCATTCAAATTATTTATTTTGTAAAAAAAAAACATGCTTGCTTGAATTCAAAACCAAACACGCAAAAGAGAATTTGCGAAATCACACAGAACAGTAGCTGCAGGTGGAAAGACATTTTCATGAGCAAGCATTTCTGCGTCTGTGGATACTGTTCTGTGCCCTGGCCCAGTACAAGTGCTCCTTTAAAAGTATACGGTTTTGCGCTTGCAAATTCTGAGACTTGATAAACACCACACACGCCTTTCAAAGCTGCCATTGTGCAGCTCACACTTTTACCATCTTCAGGATGTTTCGGGAGATTCAACTGAGACTTTCCATCTATCACCTGCTGTAGACCCCACCAACAATCTGGACTTCCTGTCCTCTGTCTTCATGAACTCATGTTTAATGAAGATGCAAGTGATACCACTCTCGATAAATGTTCTTTATTTCTGATCTCCTACAACTCTTAAAGCTAATCAGTTTATGTTGAATAGAACATAAAATGAAATTTTAAAAAAATGTGTTGCTTTGAGGCAGAGAAATCCTGCAATAATTATAGTATGTACCCTGAAGTATGAGTCACAAAACCCTTTTATTTTATTGCTCATTAAAAAGTCTGTAGTGACTGCAGTTCGATGTAGATTCTGAAATCAGCATCGTTAAATGACCCTGTTTAGTTGTTCAATCTCACATCACATCTCATGTCCAGTCGTCTTATCTTATCTTACACAAACTTGAATTCTTGTGCAAACCCATTTAGCAAATGCATCAATCTCTCATCCAGGCAACCTTTTAAAAGAAATGTCTCGGTGAGTCACGCAACGCGTTTCACGGTAAACAATCTGTCTTATGCAGAAATTGCTATAAACCTTAGGTGTCGATAGAGGAGCCAAGCAAAAGCAAAGCTATTTTCTGTAAATGTCACAGCCACGTTTCAAAAACAGCACAATGAGGAGAAACAGTGCTGAACGTAGCAGCTGCTTTATGTGAACCTCCAACCAAAGCAGAGGGGACACAGTAACATACTTTCAAAACCGACAGACTATTGTAAAGTAAATTCAGGTCAATGCAAGAAGAATTAAAAATAAAACATGTGCCATGTACACAATACACAGGGGTTCACAGGCTGATCACACACTACACTGCCCACATTATCATATGAATATTTAAACAATCCTGGTTGTTCGTCCTCTTTGCCTGTCAGACACAAAAAGGACACCGCTGTTACGGCAAGCTGTAATCGTAATGTTTTCAGCGTTTGGGCGTAAAATAATGTGATTACTTTTGGTAATGTATTACAATTTGAAATGGGGATGCTGCCATGATCGTCAGAATGACAACAACCCATAAACGTTCCATGCTAGCTGTCCATGCAACGCTAAATGGAAGTTCATCACAAATAAACTCAACACAATACAACCGGACTAGACAATAGCCTGTAATCATGGACGACATGACAACCCCCCCGAAAGTGAAGCCAAAGCAAGTTGATGACCACCTGGTATTGCCGGCACCAAATGTGGGTACTAAATCCAACCTACTCCATGTTAGTGGTTGGGACGTGACCCAATACATTTTAGTATTTTTCTTCATTTTTAAGTTGTTCTTAACAAACTGATGATTGTCCAGGTTTCTATTTTTTCCTATTGGTTTTGATTGGTTATTTAATTCTATAAAAATGGGGTAAAACACCATGATAACCTGTTCAGCCGTGTGTATCAGACCTCGCTACTGCGGATCCGTCCCCTGAACGCAGACTCTGGCTTCAAATGCAAAAGATGGCATCGTTTGTATCTGTCATATTTTTGCTTAATTTCTGAATATTGGGAGGAAGTGGAGACACTTTTAAAATAGTGACTGAAGTGGAGACTGGGGGCAGCTTATATTCCAGTGCTGAATATCAATGTTAGTGTTCGGACAAAGATGTTTCCATCTTGGGCAGAGAGAAAAGTGAAAGTCTGTAGGTGACATACGTAACTGTGTTGGACTTCAACTGTGAGCATATGGCTCGTGTGTGTGTGTGTGTGTGTGTGTGTAAGAGATGGTTGTAATAATCAGTCTCTGTCTGTGGAAGCTGCACATCTCCATCAGCATTTGTGTGTGTCTGTCTACATGTCTTTGGGATTTTCCGCTGATCCACGACAACAGTGTTGAAAAGCTGATGGATCTGAGGAGTAAACAGACTCAAACATGTACAGAGGGAGGAGAAAAGTAGAAGAGCACAGAATGAAAACAGTCGCCCTGCGAGTGGTTTTCTGGCCGGATCATCAAACAAAACCTTTCCTCTGTCTGGTTCTCAGGGCAGACGCTCGCCGGGAGGAGAGAGACGAGCTGATGCCAAGAGCGAAGAGAGAACAGACCAGACAGAGAGTGATCCAGAGCCAAACATGCAGAATGGCTGAGAGAGGGAGAGTCGGCAGAGACTGATCTAAAAAAAGAGAGATATTGAATGATAGACTGAGACCAGTGAGGAGGAGAGGAAGAGACAGAGTGAGTGAAGAAGAGAGATGTAAAGAGTCTATGTCATGTCCAACAAGGGCTAAATACATATTTCATATATCCAAAGGCTAAGCATTAAAAATTAACCCCGTGATCCTGTCACTACATGATCTCACCTAATGACGGCAAAGTGCTCTTCTCTCTGCTCCACTTCAACACACAGACACATGCACACACTTTAAATAGAGCCTCAGTGTGGAGTGTACTCAGTTTAGCAGGAGCAGAGTGCACTTTGACGTATATGTGTTTGTGTTAGAGTAAGTCTATACATGCTTGGCCATTTGTTCTCGATAAAGCAATCTCCTTAGAGCCGGCCGAGACCTGACGCAGACCAATGAAAAAAAGAAATAGAAAACCATGCTGAGCATGAAAAACACACATACAGTTAATTATTTATCAAAGAAAAATGTCAACCTCAGTGAATTCAAGTAAAGTTTGCCCACATTTAACAGCTGGTGTGTTTGATTCTGCCCAAAACAACTAACTGAACCAACTCTGCAGACATTAGCGGTAAGGTAACTCACAGCACAGCAGCATAGCCCATGGAATGACCCAGTTCTGCCTTTAGAAATTACACCTGTACATTTATACAAATAAAGTGCAACAGTGAAGACATTAGAGGGGAAACAATGCTGAATAGGACATAATGATTAAATATTGTTAATTAACTTATTAGGCAAATTGTTGTTGACCTTGGAATAAATTGTACCGATCATTTAATTTCGATCATTTTGACAATGTATTTATTTTTTCACCAAAATATCAGTTATTTCCGTAGAGTTTTCATTCATCATAACTTCACACATCCGCTGCCTCTCAAATGTCTAAACACACTCCTAAAAATTCCTATTACAAATTCCATCTTTCTTGCTTGTTTTGCAAGAAAAAATGCAGATGCATTATTGTGTATTTAAAATGAAAAATTATGTTAAATAATTCGGAAAAACAAGGTCAGAAAAACCCAAAAAAAATTGATCCACTCATAGTGCATTACAGTACAAGTCACATTCATCCGTTCATGCACACATTCAAAGTAATATTGGGTTCAGTATCTCAACAAGGGACACATTGGTGTCCTTTGGAGGTGCCAGGGATCAAACCACAAACCTCCTGTTCAGTGGACGACCCTCTCTACCTACTGACCCGTTATACACATTCTGTTATTTCCAGCTAGCATTATTGATTATGAAATGAATTTACAGTTTTAGAAGCCAAATCATTTACCCACTGAAACTTGAAGGTTATACAGTTTTTAGAGTAAGAAAACAACAACTCACAAACTACCTGATAACTAAATACTCATTGTTGTACTTGTAAGACTTGTTCTCACTCCTGACCCATAATCACTAACGTCTCATGATTTGACGCCCACTATGAGTCAAGCACTAGGACCCTGCGTGCCCTGGCCTACTTAAACACTGTTTGTTGTTTAGTTAAAATGCACGCCAGCTTAATTATGACTGGCTCCTATCGACTTTGATGTGATTCATTTCATGACACGGCAAGTGTAATTGGCTGAAACATTGAGAGGAAAAGGACTGTTAATTCCTTTGATCCCCCTGTGAAGAAGGCAACGCACATTCTGTTCTAGCAGGGATGGAGAGGAAACAGTGAAGTATGGAGTCATAGGAGGGCCAAAAATATCCACATATGTAAAAGAAGAGGAAAATAAAATATTTTTTATAAGCAATTCAATTTACCTTTTAATTTCTTTGTTGAATTATTTCTGTATACAGTGATTGATATACTTAAAAATTAGCTAAATACCAGCACACTCCAACCAATCAGCTGCTAGCCTTCCAGCAAAAGTAACAGGAAGTAAACGTAACTTGTGTATGTGTAGAGTGAAAGTTGTAGCAGTTTCTAAAAAGAGGCCTAAAAGTAAAGGTAAGCAGTGTGGTGCCTTTTCGTCTCCATGCCATGAAAGATTATATGGCTAGAGTAGTTGGATTTAAGAGATTTATGATCAGCCGCTCTTTACCGGCACACAAACCAATTTAAAAGCCTGGAGGCGGCAGTTAAGACAAACGCAACATTCACAGCTTTTCTATGTTGCCACGGTAGCAGCTCTTTAGGGAAATGGAGATTTAAGATGCTTGTGGACTAACTTGCCACTTTATTTGCCAAATAGGAAGAGTGTGTTAGCAGACATAGTCGTCCTATTATCAACTGTGCCAATATTTCTAGAGCCAGTTTGTGTTTACCACCCAAAACTTGAGCCCTTGAGCCAACAAACGGATTGATCCAGAGGCTTGACCAGGATGCGAGAGAGACCAATCAATGTGCTGGACATTGATTGGCTGGCTGTGGGAAAAGCATTGCATAGGATCAAAGAGGAGGAGGAGATCTAAGTGAAAAAGCTCTTTTCTTTCATTTTTTCGTAAGAATTCGTTCTTCTTCTTAAAACATATTAACCCTCTATCCAGTTTTCATTTAGCATTTTACCTTTATGTTTAGAAAAAACTGTGTGAAGATGTATATTCTGGCTTGTTCCAGCTTTTTATTGACAATATTGTTTACATAAATACTCATACCTAAGAGTTAATCTATGGCAGAAAGTTCTTGCCAAATAGAAAATACATTTCCAGTAATTTTGTAATTCAGAGTCTTTAGTCTGACATATTTGGCGTGTTTGGAAGTTTTGCTGCACAGCAATGACAGACTCACCAGTGGCTCGTTGTTTTAAAAGGCATGCAGGGGAAGCTCAAATTAAATATGTAAAACCGATTTTTAAAGTAAGTTAAAGACTTAAGATGCAAATAATTCTCAGAGGGTAAAAGGTTAGACGAGAGAAGCACATTTAGTCTTTGAACTGAATTATGAAGCATTTCTAATTTAAAGCGATGAGAAAAACCTTTTCATTAAAGAAATGCTTGACCTCACCACCACCACCACCATCACCATCACTCTATTTAATATCCTCCCCTATTCACGCCATTTATCGGCACATGTTTGATTATTAAATCCATGCTGTCTCTGTATTATATATGAAGAAGAAGATTCAGCAGTGAAGAAACAAGAATGTCATATATATCAGAATGAAACCCATCACAGCTCCAGTAAGTATTGATCTCATGAGCTGCATTAGAGTGTATAGGTTCAACCTCTTTAACCACTTACCCACAACAATAATAGACCTTCACCTGGAGACTTTGCACATAGAAGGATTTCCTGTATCCTCAGTTTACCATATTCAGAAAAAGAGAATGAGAAAACATTTTAGAGACATTTTAAAATCAATCCTTGTGTTTTCAATTGTTCTCAAAAATCTAGAAAGGAAAAAAAAGATCTCAACAACAACTGGATGGATTGCCATGAAATTCTGTTTAGACATTACTGCTCCCCTGAGGATACATCTTAATAACTTTGGAGGACTCCTGCCTTCTTCTTTATCACAAACATGAGGTTCATATTTGTGGTTTTTATTCAAATTTGATGGATGCCATTAAATTTGCCATGGAACTGGGCAAGGACATTCACGTTCCCTTGAGGATGAACAGTAGCTTTGATGCTCCTCTGACTTTTCTTCTGGTGCCACCAGCTTAAATATTTAATGTCTGCGGTACTTTGGTTTATATCTAAATACATTGTAAGCAAACGTTAGCATACCAGCATGCTAAACTAAGATGATGAACACGGTAAATGTTGGATGAGCTGAATATCAGCACGTTAGCATTGTCATGGTCAATAGGCTAGCATGTCAATGTTAGCATTTAACATCCTTATAAAGCTAATACACTTTTTTTCAAATAACATACTAATACATTTTATATTTTCAATCTGTTTTGTTGTTCTTGTGCCTGTTAGCATAACATATGTTAGCTATAACTAACAGGTGACAATAATTCTTTCCTTGTTTTTGCTTACATGGGATTAAATTCAAACAGATGATGTCATTTTGGATTTAAGAAAAACTGGTCTACTGTGACTTAGTGTTTTACCTGATTGTTTTATAAATACTCACCCCTAATCTTATCGTTTGAATAATTAAGTGGATAATCCCTCCAATCCATGTGAGCGACATTATAACTGTGATAGTGACCTTGTCCCAGTGTGGAAGGGGACACATCAATTACCGTATCATCACCTTTTCTGCTGCACACACGCTCACATGCACACGCTCACATGCACACACTGTACACACGTGCTATCAAATATTTCCAATGCATCTATACGCACAGCTCATGTTCACGGCCGGGCACACAGCCTAATAAGCCCAGAGGTGGAGCTGTAAATCATCAACATATGAAGCAGAACCACTTCCTATTATAAAGGATCGTCATCCACCTCACTCTGTGTAGAGCTGGTGACTAACTCACAGGATGATAGGAGAGTAAAAGGGAGATGAGGGTGGCATGACGCTGCGGCTGCAATGCTGATGTTATGCGTCTGTGCTTTTGGAGGCTACATTAAAGCAGCTGTCTTATCTGTGCAGCGCAGGATGTTATAAAAATAAAATATGAGAGTGAGTCAGTGTGTGTGAATCGAGGCGAGTTTGTGTCTGCGTTTGTTTGTGTATTTGCATGTTTCTGGCCCAAATCAGTGTTTCTCTGTCTGCATGGGTTTGCTTCTCTCCAGTAACAGTATAATGCCATAAGCAGTGGTAATGCAGCACGACTCATAATGATGAATTCTAACAAACATCAGCTTCACATGGCATCACTAATCTACACCCTTCTCTTGATCTATCTTCAAAATGCATATATATATAAAAAAATATAAGAAGATCAACAAAGATGTCATTAAACTAGGGTGTTAACTATAACCAAAAACATATTCACACATGTGAATTTTACCTCCGCCATGGCCGAAAGCCTCCACATATAAAAACACAAGATCTGGATTTTTATTTGGATCTGCAGCAACTACACATTCATAAATGGCCGTCCTTTGAACATGCCGGATTCATGAACAAATCTCTGAGAAATCAGCAAAAATGTTGGAATGCACTCCAAAATGTAATGGGGACTTTTTGGGGTTGTGCACCACCCCTCCACAAAATGTCATGGAAACTGGTTCAGTAGTTTTTGCGTAATCCTGCAAAATAACAAACAAATTCTGTTGAAAACATCAACTCTCTGGCAGAGGTAACCTCAAGATTAACAAACATTGTCATACTTGGGAATTAAAATACCTTAGAGGTGTGTTTGCAGTAGTTATCATCTAACCTGGTGGCCATGAGTGAGAAGTGTGTCCTTTAAATGGACAATCTGATACTGAAGTGTCCTTGAGAAAGACAATGAATATCGATCAGGCCGACGTTTGACCTCTGATCCGTCTGAGAATTTCCCCAACTTAATCTCTCTTATCTGCTGTTAACACTTATCTCCCTCCTGGTTTGCTCCTTCCTCTTCTCTCTACCTTGTCTTCACCTTTAAAAAATGTCTTTGTGTCATTTCAAACGTTTCATTTTCAAATCTGCATGATGAGTTTTCTTCTCCTCGGCCGCTCTGCTTCATTAAGCCCCTCCTCTTCCTCCCCCTCCCTGCTGCCACCATCCTCAAAGCTCGTGCATTGCGACCCACCAAGTCATTTATTTCATCTTATCAACCATCTCTCTTTCTTTCTCCCCCTCCTTCACCCTTTTCTTTCAGATGTTTCCGTCTCCTCCTCCTCTCTATCCTGCCACCTCAATGCCTCGGCCGCCTCACAGTTGCGAGCAAAAATCAAAAAAGGGATTATTTCTTTAGTCATTTTCGGAGGATCATCAAAGAGGCACCAAGTGGCATAAGAAAAGAAAACTGATACTATTTATAACTTGCTACAAAGATTGCCAACCACACAAACCAATAGCAGTGCACACATGCACACAACTAATACAGCCACAAAGTGAAAGAGCAGCTTCACCTCTGCTGCACAGTCACACCTCTCCTTGACCGAGTGTAAAGGCAGCTGCAGTGACAAACAACACCGGTGTCCACATGCATCTTTAAAAAGTCTGTATTGCTGATGTATTGATCCTGCACATGAATAGAAACAGTGCAGTCAGCAGGATTCACTTCAAGCTTTCAAAAGTTCAGGCTTTTGCAAGTTATTTTGGTGCCTAGCAGGAATTCCATGTGTGGTTATTTAATGTCCGTAATTGTAGAACTTTGGTTCAGCGGCCACTTATAAATCTTTTAATGCAAGCTAGCCACGGCATCCCCTCGGTCCAAACACACACGTAAACCTGTGTACACACATATACACACTCATTTAGCAGCGCATCGCTGACAGCTGACTGATGTCGGCCTCATGAAGAAAAGTGATCTCCCTTAATTATACATGATGTGTCACAGAGAAGGAGGAGGATGAGAGAGAGAGAGAGAGAGAGAGAGAGAGAGAGAGAGAGAGAGAGAGAGAGAGAGAGAAAGAGAAAATATATAGATGAGAAGATTCAAGACTAGAAAGTGAGAAAAGGTGTTCAGGGGAGTAAATATGAAGCTGAAAGTGTAGCAGAGAATAAGTGGGGGTGAAGGAAAGAGCAGTAGAGCAGGGAATAGGGACGATTAGCACTCTGAGGAGAGGAGAGAGGGAGAGAGGAAGAGGATGAATGGGAGGAGAAGGAGAAGGAGAGTAAAGGAGGGAGGGGCTGATAGCAGAGGTTGTCACGGTGTATTGATCTTGACACGTGTGTCCTGCAGCAGGTCTGACTTAACATTACCAATGAACATGAGCACAGCAGACTGGATACACTCAGCCCCCGGCTCTGGACACACACATCTACAAACACAAACACACGCACACACCACCTGTCTCATATTCTGCTGTGAAGTTATTCTTAGAACTAAACGTAAAAGTGATTACGCTCTACTTGAGGCAGCCTGTCTCTTTCCAGGACCTAAAATAATCTTCTCAAAAACAACATTATCTATTTTAATTTGGAGAGACAACACACCCAGCTCTCTCTCATAACCACACACGTACATTCCCACAAACTCACTTGTTCCCAACTCCACTCTATTCATATGTAACACTGTCAAATTTAATAATTAAGCAAATTCTGAAAAAAGGATGTGCTTTTTATTTTTATTTCTCTTGCAATGTTAGTTTAAAGTAATGAAGTTTTGTAAATGTTCTTTTTGAGCAAAAGCGTTGTCACAATGTTGTTTTCTATAGCTGATATCTCTGGTCAGCATATGACTGATTAATGAGCTGTATGGAAGGAAACAGCTTCAGATAGCGGTCATGTCAGGATAACACAAAATTATTGATAGATGAAGCATTATGTGCTGAGGTGTTTTAATTTAGTTTCTTTTTTTATGATTGCAACTCGCTGTGTGATTTTCACCATGTCAAAACGTGACCACAAAAACTTTCTCTCATGAAACAAACTTCCAGAAAGGAATTATTTTGAACTGCACTCCAAAGCAACTTAATTTATATTCAATGTTATTCATAACGTCCTATTATTATCCTGAAGTCATTTGTGTCTTATGAAAAGATACAACCTTATTGTTTAAAGGAGCAGAACAAATAAACTTCCTTGTTATTTTTGCAGTTGCCATAACGTGAGTTATGTCTGGAAATATCCACAATTATCGTGATTTGAAAAGATGTTTTAAAGTCTTTATTCATTCAGGATAATCCATGCGGCACCAAACATCGTGCCTCAGAGGAACCTGGCTAATGCACCCATGTTTTATGCAAAGTCGAGAAGTGACAGCTTAGGGTAAGGTTAAAGGAAATAAGGGCACTCGCAGACCCACTTAAAGCAAAAATGTTCAGTTGTTACTCGTTGGCTCCCAAATGCAAGTCAAGAATGATGATCGTTTATGATGGCGTTCAGTCTTTGGCATCATCCTGACCTATTTATTCTGAACAGAGCAGCAGAACAGACACAACAGGAGACAGACACATAGCGACACTGAAGAAAGAAAAACTGAGCCGATAAAGTGAGAGGTGGAACTTCTCTGTACAGTGAGGAGAGGAGGAGTGGTGTTGTCGAGCTGCACAAGTGTAGCATGAGGAGCAGAGGATGTCATGAAATATGTAGGAGGGAGCAACTCAGCACCGGAACACAAAGCCATTAAAGAAAGCCCCTGGAAAATGCAGTCAGCTAGAAATATAACTGTCCATTTCCTTATCGCACTCAGATACACGGTCACACAACTAAAAGCCCACACACCTTCATAAACACAGGCTTGCAATAGTGTGTCTCACTTTAATGTCCTCGGACTTGTACACAGGGGTTGAACACACTTTTGTGCTCTCGGAGAGGCGAGCACGCCGGTCAGCACTGAAACACACAGAAACTAGCAACCTCTCCTCTCCCTTCCCCCCTTTACTTTCCTCGCTGTGCACTTAATGTTGTTTGGTAAATCATTGATTGGGCTCATGTAGGAGATCGGTGTGACACTTAGTCCGACATGCACGAGTGTGATCGCTCTTTCAGGGTCGGACAACACGGCGGAGGTGGCTGACAACTTGTTTTGAATGCGACTCAGAGCTGCGTTCACTCAGCGCTGCTTCGTACCCGTGTTCAACTCGCTGGTTTGTCGACAAGCTGGTGCTTTGGAGGATTTGGTGCATTGCTGGAGATGTAAAGGAATAAAATAATGACAAGTCATACTGCATAGAACTGTAAAATTTGTATGCACCGTCCTTAATTAAACATGTGAGTATGAGTTATGGGAACAGTCTTTGGCAGATTAACAGGATTTTACTTTTACATCTCTGGCAGCAGCTGCACCTTCGGGCTGGAGGGGCCCAGGATCCAGACATGATGCACACTGCAGGCCCACAGGATCTCATTTGTTTGTGCAAAGTAAAGAAACTCAGGTTTCCCTTTGTTCCTTTGTTGAGGCAGCCAAAAACGGTTTCAATATCACATCTCAAATAAGTCAATAAAGCCGGGAATCCTTTCAAATGGTTTTGTTTCACGTCCGTTTTCTTTAGCTGTCTGACTGGACTTAGGCTTTAGGGTGGGGGCTAAAGTTAACCCCAGCAGCAAAGATCCAACACCTCACGTCTACAGTTAATTTTGCCAGGATAATTATCAGACAACCACAGAGCTGCAGTTCTGGGAAATGAAATCAAGAAAATAACATCAAACGAAAGGGGTGCGGGAGGGGGAGAAAGAAAGAGAGATGGTTGAAAACAACTTCTCTTTCAGTGAGATTAGGCTGGATTATAAAACAGAGGTGGAAAATGTCCGGAACATTTGGACCTGACATTTTCAGGATGCTTCATTTCACATGTGGAGAACGCAGCAGGAGTTTGCACGTTCACAACACCAGTAACATTCACTCCGGTCGGGAGAGGGGTGGGGCCTGGGTGGAAAAAGGGAGGTAACAGGACGTGGTGAAGAACTGCAACTTGTTTGAGAATTTCAGCATCTGTCCTTATCGCCAAAAGCTCTGGAATCACTTCGACAACTTTGTCGTTGTCTTCTTCGTGTAGGCCACCTCTTGCTCCAGCTTCCATTGTGTGTTCCAAATATCATCAACACTCTGAGATTTTGCAGCAAAAGTTGCGGAAATGTCCGAAGCAACTTCATAAATAGAAATACAATACAATAAAATAAGTACTGGAGCTAACTGAGCTATTTTGAATGAAAGAAAAGATCAAAAAGGTATTATACATCTCATGTGAACCTTTTGTCCTCCCTTGTTGTATTCAGGATTTATAAGAACAAGTATAATTGTTTTATGCCAATGACAGAACATCATTAGTATTTACTTATGAGCACTATTTGTCAACAAACATAATTTATACTACAAAGACATTTTATTTATTTTACTACAACTGTGTTTTATTAAATGCTCATTCATCATCTATTCATTCACCAGCCTCCACTTACAGAAACCAACAGGAGTTATAGTTGTTGACAAATTCATTAATAAACACTTTGTCTTACTCCTACATTATAGTCTGATATAAGGGGTAAATTATTTATATATTCTGCGTATTAATACTAAGAGGGGGTTTGAAGTTTGTTAGAAGTTTGGATCTTGTCCTCATGTAAAACCGTTGTGTTTCCAAGTCGTCTGCTTTTATAGTCTATCAGAGCAGCAGTACAGGGATGGATTTATTGGCTTCAGTGAGGGGGAACTGGAATCAGACGACTGAAGATGATGTGGTGGAAACAACACGTATCATCCCCAATCCCTTCAGACACACACACAGCTTCTCATGATCAATAACCCGAGCAGAGGAGCTCTCTGTGGCTGTCACCAGCCACCACACCCATGCAGCTCCAGCATCGCCTCAAACTTCATCCTGAGTCAACTTCATCTGCCAGGTCTCAGCAGTGGTGCAGGGGTTTCTGTTGCATGTGCCCCCCGCCCCCCCACCCCTCCTCTGCACAATACGGGCTGTGCATGTAGCCAAGCATGCGACCTCTCCCGTAAATCTGACCAGCGTGGAAACTGCTGTCGTTGTGTAGAACAAAAGGCTGAATCGGTGTGTGAGGATGCGGGAATGGTGCAGCCTTTAAACGTGGAGAATATAATTCACCCGCATGGAAACGAATCCTCTGCGTCCACGTGATTGTCACTTGAAGTAATCACACAATGCACGAGCTGCGTGAGGGTCGTCTCACCTGGATGCTGCAGGAGATCTCGGAGTCGTCCAGGAGCCGGATCGTGCACAGGACCTCCTGGTCCAGGGAGCGGATGCTGGGGCTGCGGAACCGAAGCATTTTCATCCTTGTGTCGGTTCAGTTTCAGCTCCTCATGTCAGCGGGTCCACACACACGAGCACGGACGGACGGACTGGGGACTCTCGCATGCATGCACGCGCACACGCATGTATGTGCCTCTCAGTCGAGGTCTTGTCACCCTCTCTTGAGTCGCCCTTGGATGTGGACGGAGAGATGGACGGGCAGATAGGAGGACGGATGGATGCAACAGAGAGAGGAGGAGCAGGAGGAGGAGGGAGAGCTCGCATCCGACTCCTGGCTGCACACTGATGGATCTACAGGAGGGAGGATGGCTTTTCCGCCCCTCTCTCACCCCTCCCTCCTCTCTCTCTATTATCCCTCTCTCACCCCTACTTATTTTTCTCTCCTTCCAAATTTCTACATAAACCTTCACTTATGATACCACATGTGTCACCTGATCACCCGTGGAGAATGAAATTCACCCTATGATTTATTTATATTTTACACGTCAACTTAAATAAATGAAAAGATGAAATAAGATGGATTAAGAGAAGGCTAAAATGGTGTTAAGATGCCTTGTAAAAGTGTTAATATATGAATTATGTGTTATCACATGGGTTGAAGAAAACATGACGTTGTATTCATCTGTTTTGAGTCAACTTGTGCATTTAACACCTGACTTTATGAAAATGTCTGCGGGGGTCTGCCTATAGGATTTGGAAGAGTAGAAATCATCAAATCTATTCCTATGGAGGAGGCCCTATTTTATTTTTGAAGGATTTCTATTTCCCTTTTGGGGCTTTTTCAGGGACAAAACATGCTCAAATTCCGACCAAAGTTTGCAGGAAAAGCCCATCAGTCAGCTTTCCACCTCACGAAAATGATGACAGTTGTGTGTCATAACCAGATGCACAAAAAAGTCTCAGAGTGCATTATGAAAAAGGCAACAGGAAGTTGACCATTTTGCATTTAGTGGTCAACTTGGCCGTTTCCCATATTTTTTCTTTAATTTCAAAATTTATATTTACATTTTGGTAACATTTTCCAATTGACACAAAATGCCCTTTACTGTACAATAATGATGAAATGTAATTTAGTTGCAGTGCAACGATCTGATCTGAATTTGTCATTGAACCAAACACAGCGCGGCCCCTTTAACCGTAGCTGACGTGCGTCCTACGTCATCACGCACTTTACTAAAAACAACCCGCGGCCATGTCTGAGAGGAGTCATATGTTTTTAAAGGTAAGATATAAGTTTAGTTTGATTAAACTTGAATTAAATGAGCTGTTATTCCGTCAGTCAATGAATATATCAGATGTAATGTCTGTGATCGTCTCATGAGTAGTA
This sequence comes from Platichthys flesus, assembly GCF_949316205.1. NCBI lineage: Eukaryota > Metazoa > Chordata > Actinopteri > Pleuronectiformes > Pleuronectidae > Platichthys > Platichthys flesus. The sequence continues at coordinate 10,736,375 of NC_084947.1, forward strand.
ACATCTAGTCAGTGGCGTCCATTGTTCACCTGCTCAGGGTTTTCTTCTGAATGAACCACTGCATTTCCTCAGGTTTAGTATCTGCAGCAGTAATGTTGGAATAAATGTATTTATTCTGCAAGTGGACGCTTCCGGGATATTTTCCTTTCCAAGCCTTTTTACATTTCCACTACAGTCAGTGACATTGGTTTAACAGCTTCCGGTTGTGGACGTATTGCACTGTTATGTTAGGATAAGTGTTCATGAGGCAACTACCAAAATTCCACTGGGTTGAAATCCAAGTAAAAGTCCCAAAGCACAAAAACAATACTATCAAAAGTATTCATTGTTTTAAATTATTTTTTGTATTATTATGTAATGATTCACTTGTTAAAGGCTGAGCTCATTTTCATTTTAGGCTGCTTTATACTTTGAAAATTCTTTTAATCTATACAGTAAATATATTTGATATTCAGTATGTAGCTAGTCAGAGAGGTCCTGAACACAGGTGTATTAGTCTAACTCTGAATTATTGAGCAAAGTGTTTTTATAGAACTTTGAAGTATCCTGAAATGATCTATTCCACAGTTAAAATGTTGGACTTTACTTTGAAATTTTTTCAAATCTATGCAGTAAAAATGTTTGATATTCAATATGTAGGTAGTCAGAGAGGTCATGAACACAGGCATATCAGTCTCACTCTGAACTTATTGAGCAAAGTGTTTTATAGAACTTTTAAGTATCCTGAAATGATCTATTCCACAGTGAAAATGGTGGACTTTACTTTGAAAAATCTCAAAATTTATACCGTAAATTTTTTGGATATTCAGTATGTAGGTAGTCAGAGAGGTCCTGAACACAGGCATATCAGTCTCACTCTGAACCATATATTATTGAGCAAAGTCATTTTACAGTACTTTGAAGTATCCAGAAATTATCTATTTGAAGCAAAAAATGTGTGATTTTTATTCAGTAGAATTTCTGTGTCGGCTGATTTGCCCACAGAGATGTGACTGTTGGCTGGCTTGACCGCAGTTGCTTTACATAGGATCCTTGGGTAACTTGTGAACTTTTACTGTAGAATTTTATCTGAACTTCAATCAAACACAACTTTACAATTCTACTTTTATATGAATGCATGTATATAGATAATACAATAATGTAATATGTGACATAATTCTCACTTGGGTCCATTTTCTAAAGTGACGTCCTCTGCTTTTAATCTTTTTTTAAAAGATGTATATTTTAACAAAAATGGTAACATCACATTTTTATTTCTGCATATACAGTATCTCTGTGATACTGATGTTTCGATGTGGACATGTATAAAGCGAGTTAATGCCAAAATTGATTACGGTATTTTTCTTGTTTCTTTAATCCAGTTCAGGACAGAAGATCCACAGACAGGATGATCTACATCATAATGGGAGTCTCAGGCTGTGGAAAGTATGAATACTAACAATCACTATTTCTATTTGTCCATCCATATGTGTGTAATGATTTAGTTTTTGAAGCCGAACTTCATGAAACTTGCGTTTATCCTGTCTTGAAGTGGTGCCTTTTGATAATTCTTCTTGAAATTTCAATGGATTCTATATTTTTCATGGCAACAAGTTTGACTTGTCCTATTGGAGAAAATACAGTACTCCAGCCTTTTCACCAATAAGCAACAGAAAGACTCTCACAAAGTGTTCTGTTTACAGGAAATATGGATATGAGGGGATTAACTTGTTATCACTGGCACTGAATTACAGGATTAGAACTCAACACCTGCTCACTAAATAAATAAACGCTAAATAACCACCATATACTGGAGTAAGCACAAGATCCTGTGGGCAGCTCTCAGGCTGTAGAGTAAGACGATTATTTGTTTTAAACACATCTTGTATCACTGAGGCGGAAAAGTGCGACCTTAGCTGTGACAGCACCAATCTGATGATGATCAGTGGGTGCACAGGTTCAATTATTCCACTCTATCACTCATGTCTTGGCCTTTTCTTACGCAGAAGCAACTTGGCGGCACATCTTTCAGAAAAGGTAACTCTATGCACACTCATACTCATACGCCTCCATTCATGCTCGTGCACACACACAACATGATACTCCTCTACGTGTGTGTTTCCTTCCATCAGCTGGGCTGGATACTGCATGAAGGGGATGATTTCCACCCACAGGAGAACGTTGAGAAGATGGCTCAGGGTGAGCCGCTCACAGATGAGGTCAGTAAAGGTGCGTGTGTGTGTCAGGAGTGCTGCGCGTCTTCAGTCCCGAGTTAATCATTCTGTCAAACCTGCAGAAAACTCAACAAGTAACTGGAGCAACATGATAAGCTGCTTTCAAAGACAGTGATCTCCACGGTGGAATCTATACGTCATGTCCGGCCTCCTGCATGGATCCACCCAGGCGCCAACCCCCTCGTCTGAATGTCCCAGAGATTTTCCTGTCGTTTTGAACTCGTCTGACTTGAAGAATCTCCTGCTGCATTCTTCATATGTGAAAGGCAGTAATGTCCACAACCAATTTTCAGGATATTTTACAGAGCTCATCTCTGAAAACGTCTTTAATGAACGCAGCCACGAGGGAAACTTCACAGAATCCCAGAGCTGACGATTCAACATTTTATCTTTCACTTATTTTCATTTATGTGATTATTTCTTTAATATTCAATCTTCCTCTGTGAATGCTGATTCTCACTATCAGCACACAGCTGCCCACACAACCAATAGAAACCTCCTACTCAGAAACCTGCTCCGATCAGCTGGGAGTAACCCCGGGAGCGCTCTGTCTGACGCTTTGGCGTATTAAAAGAAAACTTCGGCACCTGAAGCAGAGAGGTAGAGTCGGTTCGCTGTCGTGTCTTTCATGCCAGGATCAGAGTTGGCAGGTTGATGCTGGCGCAAGTGAGCAGGACATGGGTTTGCTCAGATGTCAGGATGTGAGAGAGTGTGATTCCTCTCATTCCACTTCAGCTCTTCCTGTTAAAGGCTGTGGGAAATTACAACAGCTAAGTTGTAAATGGATTAGGACTAATTCCACTTCTGATAGTAATCAAAGATGTCTTTGTGCTGCAGACTGCTCGATCTCTGTTTGATTCCCTGATTAGTTCTTTGAAAGTCTCGCTGAATTGAGTCCATTCAATAGGAAATAGTGGAAACTAATAATAATAATAAATCCATCCAATCCCTTAAGAATTAGCTTTTGGTCTGCTCACTGAAGTTATATTTTTACATATTACTAACTTGTAGGATGTAGATACGACTCAGAGGTGCAACCCCTTTATATAGATTAAGTGAATAACCTTCAATCAGCTCTGCAGCACGCGACCTACCTCACTGATTGATTATTATACGCTTAAACCACGAGTGTATGTTGTATTTTAGCGCCAGCTGTGGCTCGGGAGGTAGAGAGGGTTGTCCACTAACCAGGAGGTTGTACGCAGTTCGATGCCCGCTGCCCCTGATGGCTGTACAAATCGTGTATGAATGTTGTGTGCATGAAAAAGTGCTACGTGTAGAGGGGCTGCATGAATGTGTGAATGAATGGGTGTTTTTTAAGAACAATAATCTACCTTTTGGAGGAGATTCTAGGCTGCAATGAGAGATTTGGAACAGTTATTTTTTTTAATAATTTTTGGTGACGTTTATTCATACATCTTTATCAGACAGAAGACAATAGAGGGAGGACAGGACACAAGAAGAGAGAGCGAGATGAGGAATGACGTACAACTGTGATCCTCATACTGGAGACGGTGGAATACGCAGTTGGCCCTTTAACCTCTAGGGGCAAAAATATAGAGAATGGTTTTGACATCTGATGGTTAAAGCTCTTACCAGTCGCAACCTCCTACAATAAGAGTGGTTTGATATAATAAATGTTACAGAGATTATTTTTCTCTCCGCCTTAAGAAACGTGTCCATTCATGGGCCAGATGTTAAAACCTGTATAGACAGAATTTGTGGAGGCGTTGAATGAATGAAACACTGTTTTCTTTTTTTTCCCTCTTGGAAGCATTAGTGAGTTTTATTTTATTTCGCGTCCTGTCTCTTTTGAAACTGATCTTTTCCGAAAAAAGTTCTTATATTTTGTTCAATCTTTGGACGACTGAATGAATCATACTGCTCTCGCCCTGATATGTGCCTGGTTGTGTAAATCGCTCTCCAAAAATAAGGAATTTAAATAATAAAATGTGAAGAACTGTAAATCTGACAAGAAAAATCTATTCCATCTGTTTAATGCAACTAACTCCTGGCTTATATCTGAATATATTAATGCTACAGTTTTTACGCTGTTTACAATATTAATAAATCCATTCATGTTGTTGTTGTCTCTCCAGGACAGATTTCCTTGGCTCCTGCGACTACATGAAGTAATTCAGAGGTAAGAATATGTCTTAATACAAACAGAGTATTTGCTGCATACTTAAAGAAACATTCACATACAAACCCTCAGAGAGAAAACAGCCGATACTTTTTCCTATCAGAAATTTACAAGATGATGAGTTCAGAGAGCGGGAGCTGAGGAGCGAGGTGAGGATACCGAGGCGTGAAATTGTTGGAGAAGATCAAAAATATCAAAAATGGTTTCGAAAATTGAGACGAAAACCAGAGAGCGAGGGGAGGAAATTTGGACGAGTAAAGACAGATTTAAGTGAGTGAGAGTGTGGAGAAGAGGTGACGGAGGAGTGGAAAGTGTGCCATCGCTTTCTTAAAAAACGATGAAGGCGACATCAAAGACCTGCTTTTCCATCACTCTTATACTCAGTCACACATATTCTTCCTTTTCTCGGGTCCCTCGTTTTCTTCCCACCTCCTTGAGCTGTTTGTGACAGTTCACATTACGTCTAGTTTCCCCAGTGCTTTTAACATTCTCCTTCTAATCCCTATAGTTCAGTGTTCATTTGTGTGTATGTTTGTTTTCACTGCAGAGAAAGATGCTCAGGCTCAGATGCTCTGGTGACGTGCTCCGCCCTGAAGCGTCTCTACAGGCAGATCATGCTGCACGGCTCCAGAGCCTTCGACCACGACATCCTGCCTCCCGTCGCTCCCGATGTCTTTTTCCTCTTCCTACATGGGGACTACAGTCTCATTCACCAGAGGATGGTGGCCCGCAGGGGACATTACATGAAAGCCGACCTGCTGCGCTCCCAGTTTGATGCCTTAGAGCCTCCGCTGGATGAAGAGAATGTGTTGTCTCTGGACATCAGCAAGAGCATCACTGATCTAGGCTCAGAGGTCGAGCAGCACATTATCGGCCTCAAGTCGTCCCCAGTGGTGCTGTAATCACCACAGACAGACAGAGAGGTCATAATCATCATCATCATCGGGTCGGTCAGTTCCTCTGCCACTTTGGTCCAGACTGAAACATTTGATCAGCTATTGGTTGCAATTCCATGAAATACTATTCAAACATTCATTGTGCCAACAGGATGAAGCGGTATTGACAATGGTAATTCTCTGATGATTCCTCTAGTGCCACCAGCAGGTTATGCTTATCATTTTCTCAGTGAAATACCCAAACATCTATTCTCTCGATCTGCACAAAATGTAGTGCAGGCAGTCACGGTTCCACGATGATTGAATGTAATCAAATTTTTTGATTGGAAATTATGACATTTTAAGTACAGTCATATATTTATTGACTAGTCACTTCACATTCTACAGAAAATGATGCTTTTATATGAAATTACTTTCGTATGACTTTGTTTCAGTTGGGTTTGGATGACAAGTAACTGACAGGAAAATCAGGATCCGGCAGAAACTCATGTTGTTTTAGCATTTCAGCTAACACTGATCTTTGGGTTTAATTGTTTTACCATCATAGGTTTCTTACCCAATTGTAAAAACTTGTGGAATAGTTTGCAGCTTTGCTGAAGATCAGATTAGTTTAGTATCAAGCGACAGTTTTTATATCATTTTATAGTCTGTCAAAGCAACTTTCATGCTCTGACATAGAATCTAACTAATCTAACAGCACAATAGAACAGGGTGGAATGATTAAAGGGGGTTAGATTAACCAGCTTCCTGCTACACATCACTGAGAGGCTGGTTTGACTCTTCTCACAACATCATGTAGTTTCCATATGAACGGTCACTTCAGGTCAGAGCTTATTGATCCTCATTTTAAGAAGTGACCATTAGCACAGTCTCTCCCCCCCCCCCCTTAACTCAGCACTGCAGAGCTGTTTTTGTTGGTGTGACTCATCTTCAAACCTCAACTCGAATATTTTAGGAGCTTCTAATCCAGAAAACCCCCCCTGGCTGCTCTCGTATCTCACACGTCCAGACGAACCGCCGCACATACACACACTGCAACACACACACAACACTGGAGATTAAAACCCCCTCAACAGACGCACACAGGTTGTCAAGTGGATCACACACACACATATCTGATGTTATCGTAAGCGTCTTGTGTGTCAGTTACTCCACAAGGTCTCCGAGAGCGAGGACACAAAGGTAGGAATCAAATAAACCGAGAGCAGTCCTCACACTACCACACACTCTTTTTATTATTATTATATTATCACCAGTGGATATGACTTGTGATGTTAGTTTAAATGAATTAACCACATCACAGTTGTTATGTAAAGGTAATTTAAGTTATTATAAACTGCACCCTTTACACAGCCATAGATGAGATTTGTTTCAGATTAGAACGATTATGTTTTGTAGCTTCATAATTCCAACCATACAAATCAAAACAACTGCTATTACTGAAGTCCAGTGCCCCCTGGTGCTTATAGTTATAATGTTCAAGCTTCAATAGAAAATCATTCTAAAATCATTCTGATTTGAGGGGTTTTCATTGAAGGGCATAAAATAATTGACATTACACTACTCATAATTTATCTGTGTTTTATAAATGACTGCGTTTTTATCAATCAAGATGGCAGACGTGTTGGTTTTCGACTCTATTGTCTTTAGTAAGACTGTCGGGTGACGCTGTGGATCTTTACACCAACTCTGGATACAACATTATAGATTTTTAAATGAGGATTTCTTCATTGCCTCTGTTTTATATGAAAAGAAGTGGAGGTGGCTGTAAGATTAGATTTTTACTGATTAATAAACAATATAAAAACTCATCTAACTGCATATTTACATGAGAAAATGATTGTGTTGACATATTCAGACAGGGAAGTTCAAAAAGACAATGAAGTAAGGGCACGGACACTTTTTACTGATTGTGTATCAGATCCATAGATGAGGGGTGAGTATGCTGCTCAGTTGTTCGGTACCCCAAATAAACTCAGTCCATATGACACACTACTGTAATAAGGTGAATTCAGCTAAGTTTAGGAAAAGAACATTAAGACACCAAACATTGACACCGGTCACTGTCTAGAAAGATGTTAGGCAAAGAGCATTTTTAAGAAATGACTCACCTAAGCAAAGGAACTCATTTTTCTCTTATCCATTATTCTTGCCTTATTTTCTCCTGAGAGAGTGTTGAGAGGATTAGTTGAGCAAATCGGAGTTTCTGTGTCTGTGCCGCGTCAAGATAAACATTGAGATTCTAGCACAGAGTTAAGCTTTCCATTTTGAACACATCTATCAAGCTTTTGCTTTTGGAGACAAACTTGATGAATCATCTGCTGCAAGTGGCCACTGTACAGCCTGTGGTGAACAAGATAGACAAGAAGAGAAGCAGCAACAACAGACGATGCTCCTGTTTCCGTCTGTTGACTGAGACTGTGAGAGTGAATCCTCCGTCAGCGTCAAGATGATCGGACGTCCTCTGGGTGTTAAAAGTTTTCATTAGACTCTGTCCAGGTGGCAAGATGAAAAGAGGCTGGAGCGTCACACTGTGTCTGCACAGAGATTAATATTACATGAAGTACCTCTGAATATTAATGCAACTGCTACAAGACTCAAGTATGTGATGATTTAAGTAGCTGTACTGATCTGCACCAGTGCACGTCACTGACCGGGTTAAAGTGATTGTATCCTTGTTTCACTTTTATATAAACTTAAAGTGTTGAGCCTGGAAGGACAACAATTGTAAGTCTTATCATAACAACTAAATAAAGTTTGTTATATTTGTATTATTTAATTTATATTCATGTATAAAGCCCAAATCACAAAATTGTCACATTGGGCTTTTAAATCTGGTCAGTAAACTGCAACCCCCATCCTAGACTGATATTAGTAGAGCAGTGTGACTTTTATACCAGGACTGACTATTCAGCAGTTTACTACAGCAGACAGGTTAGTATGGAAGTTTACGAGTGAATAAAACTATGGAATTACAGGAATATAAATATGGCTTGCATGTTTACCTTTTGCAAAGCAATTTTTTAAATATTGTTACCTGTACGTGTATCATTATGTGTGAGTGCTTATATGCAAATGTCAGAACATGTGTATACCCTGAATCCACGGTGTGGTCCACACAGATCAATGTGCGTGCATGTGTGTTTGAGTCCGTGTCAGAGGTCGAGCAGATGTTGTATGGCCGTGCTGAGGTCTCCTCCTGTGCTGATGAGGGCCTGAAGGTTCGCCTGCTTGTCTCTGAAGCCCATTGAGCTCAGGTGCTCCAGCTCCTCTTGGAGCTCCGCCTCCTCACGATGGACCTGACAGGATGAGACAGGAGAGTTGTTACACTTGTGATCATTACAATAACATGATCGCAGAGAAAAATAGCAAAGAGATTTTGTGCCTCTGGCTGTGAGAACATACTTTCCAATGTGAACACTTCACTGTGTCTCTTATCTGCTTTTCTGGAGATGATGCAGTCTATTTATCTGATCTGAATCTTCATAAGAAATGGGTCTTTAGTATATTTTGTGTATTTTATTTGACTTATTTATTAAATTTATTTGACTTTCAACAAATGTTTAAAGAAATCATAGATAACTACTGTACACTAACTTCTGTTCTGGATAACTAACCCACAGACGGAAGGAGGAAAATGTAAATTCGCTGTGTAAATCTCATGAAAACCTTGAACATAGCAAACATCACCGCTGGATGTGGCCAGATGTGGTAAAAGCATGTTGTCACCACTAGCTGGGGGGACTAATAAACTAGATGGAGTTAAATATTTAAGTGTGTTACTCTTTTTGTAGATAGATGTTAAAATGTGTACTTCACTAAACCACCATAAGTTCAATACGACGGGAATGTTGAATCATCAACAGCCCTTCCCTATGGTGATGATAATAATAAGAAAGCCCTGTGTAGTAAAGACGAGTTTCCAGTCGGCTTTTGCCATCAAGATGCTATTTACTGGTGATCAGTTCAAATCAATTACAGAAGCAGACAACAAGGTTATAAAGAAATGAGATACCCCATTATCAGCCAGCGCCTGCAGCATCTGCTGCACAAACTGCTGCTGCTGCTCTGTCACCGTGGCAACCTGAGGACGATTTCCTGAGTGGCTGTTCAGGAAAGAGTTGGACTCGAGCTCAGGGGCAACATCAGCACTGGCTCCAGTGTTCCCCAGTCCAGCCCTGCAGGAAGATATGCAGCGTCACGCAAGTTTTATGTATTAAAAAAATAGGGTGTTATAAAATACTAATGTTTGCCCAGAAAATAAACCACCAGCAAAAAATATCTGGGTACTATGACATTGAAGTCCAGATGACAAATAACTAATTAAAACCAAAATGACTAAACACTTGCACATACATCAGTGTGATAAGAACGACCTAAAATGACAGAAACCATTTTTGACTAAACTTTTTAGTTTGGCCCATGTCCTCTCCTTTAACATGGAGGAGGCAGAGTTTATGATCAAGATACTTCGGCGTGTCATCCATCTTTATATACAGTCTATGGTTTTAACTTACATAGGTATGAGGGCGGGAGCTTCTGTAGCCAGAGTTTGTAGTCCCTGCTGGATCTGTAGCAGAGCCTCCATGGCTCTGGGGTTCAACATGGCCGACAGCAGCTCCGGACTCTGCATCTGCACAGAACAGACAACTGTGAGCCATGGAAACTGTGTAGTGAACTCTCTACAGCAGATCACAACTCTGACAACCGTTTCTGAACAAGAGATTATTCGTTTTTTTACAAGGGCCTTTGAATCAGAGTTGTTGTTAGTCAACGATCAAAGCCTCATATGTGTCTGAGATGGCCGAGGAGTAGAGAGAATAAACTAACCTGTTGCAGGAATAGAGGGAGCTGCTCTCTCATCTGCTGCTGCAGCTCAGGATTCCCTGAGAACAATGGGTGGCTCAACAGCATCTGAAAGAGAAAAGATAGACATGTTAACAAGAAGTGAAGGTGGAGGGATTGCAGCCCAGTTTCAAATCTCTGCATGGATTGTTCAGCAAGTCAGATGCTGATAAATAGCAAAACCTTAAAAACTTGCATGGCAAATCATATTTAAATAAATTAAGTTCACTAGATCTGGATTTTTGATTTGATCTGCACCAAAATTACCCACATTCATTTATATTCACTTTTTTGTTTGTCAAGATCCATGAATTATTCCCTTAGTTACAACATAAGTTTGGGAAAACACCTTAAAGAAAATCCACTGATCCACTCCCCAATTTAGTGCTTCCTTCCACCAATTTTGGCAGCAATTCATTGAGTAGTTTCGGGAGACAGAGGTAAAAACCTAACATCTTTGGCGGAGGTAATGCGCTACATATTAATTATATTAAAATATAAATTTATAATATAATAATACGTTATGCCCACTCTATAATAAACTGTGTTACATGTCAGACTCACCTGTGCAGCCAGATCCTGGTTTTGGCCGAGGCAGTTCAGAAGGCTGCTGACGTACGGCCCAGAGAGAAGGCTCTCCATCAGACCAGGACTGGCCGTGATCTCCTCCAGCAGGGACTGCATGCCTGACGCCGTGGATTTAATACAAAAGAATAAAAGCATGAAGAAATGTATTTAAGTGATGATAGTTTAACTGACTGAAAACGATGATCTGTGTACAAACCCTCTAAAAAAAAAATATCCAGGGCAACAAAGGTTAAACTGAGGTATCTATTGAAATTATACAGGTATGCTCTTATTGTAGATTTGCTGGATTGGTTTTGTAAAAAGATACAGACGTGAATACAGGAAGCAACTACTGATTCTCTTTGTGTAGCTGAAGCATGTGGCTGTGTGTTGTCCTGCCTGCAGTGACAGTGCTGTGAGGGTTCGGGTCAGCTGTGGGTGTGGCAGTCAGTTTTCTGAGAGGATCTGTGGAGTGACTGGAGAACGATGGCCTCTGGTTTCTTTCTCTTTTGGGGGCCTGTTGTTTCCCAGATGAGATAGTCACCACTTGGGGTCCTCCTGTCTGGAAAAAAGAGAGAGAGAGAGAACATGTACAGAAAACTCAACTGCAGGTTAAATACATGAAAAACTCTACCTGTGACAGATTGACATCATGTTCCTGTATTTTTGCTTCGGTCTTCTGGAGGCCATCAGAGTCCCCGTTGATGGGTTCAGGGTTGTCCTGCTCTGGTTTCAACTCGTCTATTGCGCTGTCTTCATTACACATCACTTCCTCTATCTTGTCAGGGTTTCGGACGAGCTCCAGCACCTGGAAAGGGAAGGACGAGCAAGACGATATTGGACTCATGGATCTGAGAAATCTGTTAGAATGGAATAATTACAGTATGGTCAAGTATCAGTGAAATGGACTTTTTCTCTCCAAAGTATGTGAGGTTTTTCATGTAAAACCTATTGCAAATCCTGAACCTTCCTCCATTTTTATGTTTTTTAGAAAAAGATCTGAATGATTTAATGGAAACTTGCATTTGTGTAGAGATTTCTCTCCATCCTGCACCATTTTATTGTATAGAACATCTACGGATATCAAAGGGATAGTAGTAGTAGAAGTAGCTTGGCAAAGGGATGCATTCTTTCATGCACACTGTATAAAGCCAACCCTGCCACTCAACAAATAAGTAGTTAATTCCCACCTCTGTGATGATGTCAGGGTTGTTGAGCATGTCTCTAGCCTCTGGATTTGTCTCTAGGAGCTTCTGGATTTGAGGATTGGACAGAATGAGCTGTCTGGTTATCTGGGGGCTGGAAGTAGAGAGTATGCTCTGCACCAAAGGGCTGCCCAGGACACAGCGCATCATCTCTGGGTTATCCAACAGCTGCTTCTCCATCTGGTGCTGGAGTGCAGGGAAGAAGCCAGACTTGCCTGTCGCCAGGCCAAGACTGTCCACTGTGGGACCAAGGTCCATCAAAAGAGCAGGACTATGTTAATACCATAATACACTGGAGTATGATCTTAGTACCTCACAGCAGAAGTGTGAGGCCAGATAGAGAGGACCGACGAAGACTGAGAGTTGAGAGGAGTTTGTGTGTACTGCGGTTCTTACCCAGGCAGAGGGGAGAGGTGGGAGATGGCGTCAAGTTGTCATGACCAGGGTCGAGAACGTCTGTGCGCTCTTGATGGATTGTCTCCGAGGACAGGTCAGCGGCAGCAGAGGAACATTGAGGCCTGAGAAGAAATAACTGAGCCTGAATCTTCCACTTCTAATCTGCAAAGCATCTACAATTATCTCCAGACACTGTTTCAGATCTTCACACAGACACACAACAAATACAAAAGCCAAATACAGCAAAAACAAAGGTGGCCTACTAAGAACATCATATGTGTGTGTGTGTGTGTGTTCTTGTACAGCTTCTTTGTGAGGACCGGTTAGAGTCCTACTGAGTGTGTGACGACATTTTTGGACAGTGAGGACATTTTGGTCGGTCCTCACTTTGTGACCCCCCCGTTTAATGGACTGTTTGGAGGTTAAGACTTGGTTTAAGGGTTAGATTTATGTTTAGGGTGTGTGTGTGTGTGTGACTGTGTGTACCTTCGGATCATGCAGAGGCTGACAGAATCACTCTTCCCTTTAAGGTGACTCAGGATCTGAGACTCTGTGAGGACTCGGCCTGAGTGGATCAGCAGGAGCTGCTCTGCTGAGGCCCCCGCACGATCTGAGAGATCCTGCTTCAGCTGTACACACACAGAACACACACAGAACGCACACTAACACACGCCAGCCAACAATAGGATAGCATTGGTAGCCGACTGAGAGTGTTTAAATCAGAGTGCAATCTATTGAACATTTTAGAAGAGGAGAATGAATATAGTTCCACCTAGGCCCAAAAGTCCCCTTAAACCACATTCACTACTAGAGCCTGATTTTTATTTGAATATGCACCAAATCAAATAGAAATGTGAGTCCCCTAATCATGACAGATTTATTCCATCAAGATCCCTCAATTATCCTCAAAGAAAATATAAAAACCGGACAATGTTCAGGAGGTAAATCATTCTTTGATCTGCCCACATAGGTGCAGATCCAGTCCAATGTTGAATATCACAAAAAAATAGCTGCGTAATCCTGACGAACACACAAGAGTCAGTGAGGTCAGCAACCATCTGTGTACACGCAGCTCTGGTTTTGTGACCCACCTGTCTGACGGTGCAGTCGCATGCTACCGTGAAGTCTCTGCTCTCACTGACACTTTGAACGGCAACGTGGATCATGTCGGTGGTGCTCTGACATCCACCCAATGCTCCCAGCTCATCTCTCATAGACATGTCTCAGTCCGGGCTGACGATGGAGATGAAGAGATGAACGGACCTGCAGCGCACAGTCCCGTGGCCGTGAAGGAGGAGGAAGAGGCGGAGGAAGAGGAGGAGCGCGTCTGTCCCGTGACTATGCAAAAAGTTGTGTGGCGGTTTGCCAGCTAATGTGCAGGGAGGTGCTTATAAACCTTAATATTATGGTGACGTGTTACTGCTTAGAATTTACCGATCTTTACACTTAGATATAGTTCTTACTATGTACCCTGATCATATTTAAAGAAATAGTAGCCCACAAATTAATCTGCAATCATTAAAACAATGTATTTCACCTAAAAGTAACTGTTTTAAACTTGAAAAATAAGTAAATATTCTGTTTATTTTGGATAACGATAATTTGGTATTCGTCAGTTTGATCATAAATTCTAAAATTTTCTAAAATATTGACAATAACAAAATATGAATAAAAAAACGAAAAAGATTTTTCACCGAAAAAGTATTTATTCACTCATCAGTGAGAAAAAAAAAACACAAATAAAAACAGAAACTTACATATGTAATGTTGGCATTGAAACCCAAACAAAGGTCAGGCACACAGTTTTCAACAACACTCGATTTGTAAAAGCAGTCTCACACCTGCAGAGGGCAGCATTGTGGATGCAAGGCCACCATTTCAACACAACCTTTAACAACTTAAGTCACTTTTAAAAGCTTCTTTAATTCTTGTTCAGCTGTGTAATACATCCTGGAGTGTGTGTGATTGTAAATAAGGGGGCATGCATTATATGCTGACACAGAGTTCAAGCTAAAAAGAAAAAACAACACAAATTATTACAGAACTCTTATTATGATCAGCAATGTTTTTCTTCATATGTTCATCTGTTTGATTTAATTATTCAGGTCTTTTCTTTTGGAGCCTTCATAGATCCATTTCAGGTCCTTTTCTCCCCTTTTTGTTCCCCTTCAAATCACAGGGGAAGAGAAAGAATAGCATTAGTTTAAAGTATGAGAAAGTATTTTACACAAGTGTGCTTTTACTATTGAGCACCCACGTTGTTTGTGAATGCACTGCAACCATCAGAGCGCCCACGGGTGAGTTGTTCTTTAAATCAGGTGTCATCAAATACACTGTTGTTGTCTTGAGTCAACTGATATTAACCGTGCAACTGACAAACAAAAACCTGGTCTGATATGGCCAGGTATAAACTGGGATTATACTTTATAAAGATGGTAACATGCACTCAGGCAGGTTCACAATGTGTATACTCTGCTTATTACATACACAGATCTGAACATGACATTGTTCTGTGATTTACAGACTTATTAAAATCCCCTTTTGAATTGTGCACCTGGTGCAGCCACATTTGATTTCACCAAGTGAATATGGACACATCTCAAATGCTCTTAAATCTGTGTGCTTAGATTATTAAAATAAAGCCTTGATTCTCCCTGGTTTTGTTTAAATTTAATCTCCACACACGACTGAAGAAACCAAGAAAATTGGACAGCAAGTGATTTTCTGTGCTCTCACCTGATGTTTCGGTTGTTCTGACTGCAGACCTTTGACTTTAGATCTTTCTTGCTCGAGGGCACCGTGCAATAATGACACCTAAAAATAAAAATTATTAAAATTCACATAAATGTGCAAATATCTGACCGGGAGTTATTCCTCTTCATTTTATCTCACGATAACACACCTGTGATGATAGTTCTTCTTTGATGTGTAGTAGCTCCTCTACCTGTAGAAGGATTTCTGCTTTATCTTTCACTGAGGGAGAGATATTAGAAAGATCATTAAAAGAAAAGTCAGTCAGACCACATTGATTATTAATTGAGAAAAAAGAGAAGTGGAAGGAAGGAAGGAAGGACGGAAGAAAGGAATGCTATCTAGTGACATTCAACTCACTCTCTCCCTGCTGGAGCATTTTAAGAAGCTGGGAATTTCTTGCCTTCACTTCTTTGTATTTCGCCTGCAGAGTTGAGAAGGAGAAAATACACATTTTTGTTGCCTTTAAAGAGTTTTTGACACAACAGGAAAGCAAATATAATACAGATGTGCTTTAAGAAGTTAGTTTGAACTTGTTGATGCATTTTTATCACTACTGGTCTCTGGCCATGTGGGAGCATCCCACGTGGTTGAGCTTGGGTGTGGGCTTTTCTTGCTGCTTTAGAAAAGAAAAGTAACCAAAAAGAGACTTTGCTTGCCCACACTGCTCCCTTTCTTATTTTCTTAGCTCGCCGCTGTTATCTGTCTCCAGGTATTTTACCCTATCTTTGTTCAAGAGCGAGGTGTTCCAGTTTCAGAGCAGGTCTTATTGATTTCAGTCAGATTCTCTCACTCAATGGTTGGACTTAAATATACCCTTTTTTTGCTTAGATTTCCTGCGCTCCATTTTTAACTCTACTCCTCATGGACACGCTGCCACTGTTCGCGTGAAACACCTGAGCTTGGAAAATCTTCTTCTGCTCTCAGATCTTTTCTTCAGCCACTCAATTTTAACCAGAACCAAACTTTGAATCATTACAAATCCTGCATAATGCACCTTTGAAACACATATTGTATGAACTGCGATGCAACTTTCTATTGAAATTAGCTGGTCTGTATTTACATTTCTTTTTAAAAGTATGAGGAATGGTAAAACATGAAACAAGGAGCTTGTTAGTTTTAGAGCTGCAGGCTAGTCTCAACTAACAAAACAGCATCAATTTACCAAACACCATGGGTTAAGTTATAATTTGCCAATGAAATAACAGAATGAATAACTGCTGACCTCCCACTGTGAGATTGTCTTTTTTAGTTTATCGATTTCCTGGTCTTTCTTCTCCAGGTCGTACTTCAGCTGCTCTGTCCGGGGGTCCTGACAGGAATGACGGGGAGAAAAATAACAAATCAAGAAAAGTTTATACAATTTAAATTTTTTCCACTAACATCAGCCGAGTAAGGAAAACCCAACGATACTTGAATGATGTTGCATTTACTCAGACACTGCAAAATGTGCACACAGATATATTTTAGTCCGTTGTGTTGACATCAAAAACAAATAAACACAGGAGTATTGGTTGTCTGTCCACTCACCGGTTCGTGTTCTGTGGATGTGTTGACTTCTTGTCCCTGACTGCTAGTGTATTGCTCGCGTCTTTTTTCCTGTTGGATAATCCGACTGACGTCATCTTCCAGTTTATTAAAAAATCTCTCATCCTGCCCGTTGCCTAGAGCCAGGTTCGCTGCTTTGGTGTCCTGGATGGGAATATGGTCAGTGTTTCACATACAATATTCAATCCGGAATAAAACCTTGTAAATATTCTTTATAGGTAGTTGCTGTATAGTTATACAGTGCATATGTTAGCTCACCTCTTTGTCTGGTTTCTTACTTGGATGTTCTGCAAAGAGACAAAATACAATATAACTATTATCTAACACACATAATACAGTTTATACAGTCCTACAGAGAAAACAGTCATAGATTGTGTTCTTAGGGCCTGTTTAGCTAGAAACTGCAGGACACAAGCTCCTACTTTGATAGTGATGAATAGGTTTCTCTCACCTGCAGTGCCTTCAGCCTGGAAGTTCTGCAGAGAAACTGTCTTTTTCTCTTTAGCCTGCTGATTCTTCTTTTTGTCCTTCTTCCCTCCGCTCTCTTTTCCTCCCCGTGACTTTGGCGAGGACGTGTTTGTGTTGTCCTGCAGAATGAAAGCACATCAATGGACTTAAGCTAAGTACAAGTTTTTTTAGTTTGGTAAATTCGGCTGTAAATTACTTTTTGTCTTGCACATTCGTACATTTTGCCCTGATGTGCACACATTTAGTTTTTCTCATAGAGAGTTATTTAGCTATGAACTTACTGATAAGGTAGATAGTTCATCGTCTGTCTCATGGATAGCTTTGACCTCACTGTTAAGGTGGACAGCCATAACAAACACACAGCCTCTCTGTGTCTCTCTCAGTGGTACAGAGGTCATTGGGATCTACAGAGCAAGTCTGTGCCATGTGAGGACATTTTGGGTTTAAATACACCCTGCAGAGGACAGCCTCCAGTTCAACGAGGCATTACACAGTGTGAACTTGTATTGCTCAACTCTTCTCTAATCAATGTTCGAGCATAAATAAAGTGCTTTGGAGTTTCCCGATCATTCTTCCAGCATCTTACTGGATTTTTTCCATTACGATTGGCCCTCAGAAACAGGATCTCCATGTAGCAGGACTTAGTAAGTAGATATTTCAAGTTTCTCTTTGCTTTTATATACTAGTGTGTGTATGCAACCAAGGTACCTGTTTGTGTTGTTCGTATTCCAGTTTACTGAGAATCATAGCCTTTTCCAAGTCTGCCTCATAAAGTTCAGTGGTTATCTGGGAGAGTGAAGGAAAACACTCGAATAAGAACACACGATTGAGGAACATCTGCCCGCAATGCAATTATATCCAGGAAAGATCAAATACAAGTTTTCAGTAATGAACAAGAGAGGGGCTTAGAGTTTAGTAAATAGATCTAAAATCAATGAATTGGTTTGAAGAATATCCTGCTCCTGGCTAATACTGCTGCACACCCTCCTCTACTGCTGACGTCCAAAAATAATATTGCCTATCAGTGTTTTTTGGTTATCCTGACTAACTAACACATTTATTATGAGAGTAGAAGTTCTGTCTTACCTGCTCATCCCTCTGCTTCCACTGCTGCCATCCACCTGAGGGTACAGTGTGGTCGCCGGATTCAGTGGTGAGAAGCTCGGTGGCTATTCCTGACAGTGTCAAACATGGAGGCGGGGCAGAAGACTTCTGAGGAATCTTCTTGAACGCCAGATTACGTAACTGAAAAAAGATAGAAGGATAAGACTTAATTCAAACACTGACCTAATATGACATTATTGCTCTTTTTATGAACTACAGCTCTGTTCAGTTGATGGCTTTTCAAGCCGTCTGCATGTGTGTGTAAAAACAGCAGCAGAGTTAGACTCTTCACCGGGAGTTGCAATTTGATGAGTAGAAATGGGGCTGCAGTGTATTTTTGGTTTGACAGCAATTTACACAAACAGTCAGCTCTTATTATTCAATATCTTGTTTTATCAATTCAGTGGCTGTTTGGTCAATAAAATGTGAAACATACTGAAATGAGTGACTTGGTTTTCAGACCAACTCTCTGAAACTCTTATTTCAATCACACTGTAAAAATGAAGATAAGCAGATCCTCAAACAGTCGTTTCAGTTAAAATCAGAGTATTATGGGTGTTTTGGTTGGGGCTTTTGGTAATTGAAGACTTTTGTAAGGGAACATTTCAAATCTTGTCCAGGAGTAGTAAACCTGAATAAAAAAGCTAACTGTGTTCATGTTATGAAATAATGCCAGCACCTGCACTTAACAGCTGAGGAATAAAACAAATGCGCACATCACCCTCTGCAGTTTCCTTTCAAGTGAAGTGAAACAACAGGAACAGAATCCTACTTCATGGCTGTCACACACTGACGTCATGAGATAGTGCAGTGACACAGCACAGACACACTAATGGAGCTGCGGTTCATCAGATGCTTTCGTCACTCACCTCGTTCGCTTCACTCTGCTGCTGCTCCTTCCTCTTCTTCTTCTTGTCTTTCTTCTTGTCGTTGGCCTGAGCCGCTTTCCCCCCGGATGCTCCTGCCTTCCCTGACCGGGGCTTCCCGGAGGAATCCCGTCCGCCTTTGGTGCTGGTCTTCCCCGGCTCCGATGTGTCGGACTCCGAATCCGAGTCAATCTGGAGCAGGGCGAAACGGGAGGCCGTGGTGTGGACGGTGATCATGGCAGACGATGTCATAGCTGAAGTGGAAACTGGTGATAGAAGATCAGAAATCAGTGAAGATGAGTTGTAAAACATCAAGTTAGCTTCCCGGTGCCGTCTCTTAACAGTGTGTCGGCAGCAGCTTCATTTAGAGCAGCAGATAGTGTGGAAAACAAAAGAGGCATGCTGTGGATAAACGAATCAAGCTTTGTGAAGTGGACTGAGGCTAACAGTTCAGTGTCAGGCGCAGCTAGCATCGTGAGTTAACCTAGCTAACTATCAAAGGGGCTTAGCCGGTTAGTGTTAGCTTCTGAACAAGTACAAAAGTAGACATGGCTGCCGGTCAAAAACACGAACGTGGGTTCCCGTTCACATTTCGTGTCTGATACACGCGCTGGGTTCTTTTTAAAATGCAGTTACTCACATTAAAGTTGCTGAAGAGTACTTTCACCTGTTCGTAGCGGAACTGGCTTTTAACCGATGCTTTGCTTTCAGCGACGGTCTGACTACAGGAGCCCGGAGGAGCCAAAAAGGATTAATAAAAAGAAGGACTGGGATTGTTATTGGTGGGACCAGATTTGACTGACAGAAGGTCGCCCAATCAGAGTGTGAGCCGTTTAACAGACGTGTATTCAGTCTGTTAAAGCTGTTATACTATAGAAAAACGTTGAACCCCCCTTTTAGCGTGTATTTATTCCCTTTTTGGAAAAATAAAGCACGACGAATTATTTGTTTGACCTATAACAAGTAAATAAAATGTATGCGTAAAACACACTGACATTGAAGGAAACTTGAAAATGTAATAATTCTCCGGCAAGAACCGCAATGTATTATGTATTATTTCTAAATATTATATATGCATATTAATTGGCATCTGAGCTCAAGATGTCCCTGGAAAGAATAACTCACGATGAATCTAAAAATACCTGTTGATAATAAATAACATATAGGATCTACTTTACATGTACATTCTTCCATTGTACTCTGATAGTACAAAAACAGGCTTACGTTGTAACAAACTGTACAATTAATTTACACTCCTAAACTTAATGAAACATTAGTCCTACAAAACCATTCACCACAACTTTAAAGCTATTCAGAATCAGTTTTTTTTAAGGTTGATTTAGTATAATATACTTTAGGGTACCTTATATGAAATCCCTCTAGTGTTTATACTTGAACAATTTGAAAGCTTTACATTTGCTACTGGTTGAGGGTGTACCACTTAGGTTACCCCTTAGGAGTGTGGTTTCTGTTCACCAAACAAGGGGCTGGGTATTTTTTAAGAAACACAAGGTAAATCTGAGTGCTCATTCACATAGAATGAAGAATTCTGCAAAATACATTTGAGTCAGTTATCTTCCTTATAAGTTTAATATGTTTTACTGCAATAGACACATACAAGAAACAATTCACACAGCTGACAACGTAAGGTGTAGCTAAAGGTACAAAGTGCACTCAGACAGTAGAAATCAAGTGCATAAGAAACACATTACTGTTGTAGTGCAGTAAACATGCTGTATTAGAGGCCGCTTTAAGTGCTAATCAGTGCTTTGGATTACATATGGACAACATAGCCCTAACCCTAACCCCCATATTCTCCTCATATGGGGTTAGGGTTGGGGGAACATTACATAGATATTTCAAAACATTTTACAACATGTTGAAGATGTTTTCTCTGAAAGATCTGGGCTTCCATGGACAGGTTCTACGCCAGACCATAAAAGAAACATAGCATTGTGCAGAACGTTGCTGCAGCCAATGGCTCTGGATAAGGAGGAAATATCCCAAATGGTCCCCAAGATGCTATAGACATGCACCCAGGTCTGATAGTCCTGTTGTAAAGGGAGTGTAATCAGTTCAGTCATAGGTGTTGGTGATAACTATAAGGTGAGCTACTGTTTTATGACTACATACAAGATTATCAGAAGGTTGCAGTGCTCTCTGAAGGTCTGGCCACTTCTAAGGAATCCTCCAGTACTTCCTTTGAGACAGAAGACTCTCGGCCGCTTGTGGCAGAACCAGATGTCTGCAGGTCAGCTGGAAATACCTGTCTCAGGTCCCTGCGATTCAAACGAACTGGTGTCATCTCAAACCTTTCCTCATAATCACTAGCCACATATCTGTGTGTTTGTATGTGGTTGTCATCAGGCATGTTGTGCTCAGGTTTTTGTGAGGGCTGAACGTCAGGGTTTTGGCAGCCACTGAAATGCTCTTTGAGCTTCTTTTTGAGCTGCCGACAGGAGCTTTTGTAGTAAAATAGTTCCTTCTCCACAAGCTGCATTCGGTCTTGGAGAGTCTGCTGTTTAGTTGTTTCTACACACACAGAAAAAATCTATTATGAAACAACAACATTCATGAAACATTTATTCACAAATATCATAGCAAGGCAAATTAACTTATATGGCAGCATTCAGCCACAGAGCAATTCAAAGTGCTTTACAGTGGCATATTTCCTCACTTTGAAGTTCCTGCAGGAGGAGTTGGATGTTTTTCTGGTGATCTATGTGCACCTGTAGGACCCTGCGGTCTGCATCCAGTACCAGATACTGCATGGTGGTCTTCATCTTCCCGATTGTCCACTCTTTTTCATCAGCATCAAGCTCAAGCTCTTTACAACGTATTAGCAAATGGCGCTCTGTCTCACGGAGACTGACAACCTGAAGATAATGGCAATGATGGGAGAGAGTGAGACAACGCAGCAGAGGAACATATTATTACACAGTGTCATAACAAAGACACTGGCTGAACGTTTTGAAACCGACAGAACCAAAGAGGCGGGAGGGAGACTATCATGGAGATACGGTTCAAATAAACCTATTGGATTGATAATAGTTGATAAATGATGTCAGAACAAAGATGGAGACATGGAGGGTAACATAAGGGAGGCAGAAGGGTGCAATTTAATTAACATTACAAAAAAATTTCTGCTGTATTTCTGACTCATCTTTTACTCTCATCACTTCACATGGAGAGAAAAGCAACACTATGTAAATAACAGAGTGAGAGAAAATCTCAATTGGAATAAAAAAGAAGTCAGCACTGACCACAGAAGAATCAATTTAAAAAAACAAGTTTTAAGCGAGGCACAGACATGTGGCACACATGGAATTTAATTTTAAAGAGGAAATGAAAACAGTGTAAAGGAAACTTGTTGGATTTGTATGCAGAGCTGAGGGTCTCTTACTTTACCTTGTTGAAATATTTGACCAGCAGATCCAAAGCCTCAGGCGGCGAGAGCTGTTTCAGCTTCCTGCTGACATCACAGAGCTGAGCAGGTTCAGTGTTTTGTGACTGAGAGGATGAAGAGTCGGTGATGGACAGTTTGTTCTGTATGTCCCGTATGAAGTCGTTTTTAAACTCAAGAGCTGCATCCAGAGCTTCAATAGCTTCTTCCAGCTGGAATAGGGAATGGTTCTCCTATATAAGGAGAGAAGAAATATCAAAGTGCACACTGTTATTAGTTAAGTTTTATGTTCCAAAACCTTGGAAATCTATTGACCATATCAATCAGATTATTTTAGTACGTCTGATATGTTTTCTTTGATTCTGACCGTCACAGTAAGTCCTCCGTTTTCTGTCAGCTGTGCCTCCAGAGTGTCTTTCCTCATTCGAAGCCTTTCTCTCTCCCTCTTCAGTTCCTCTGTTGTGACTCCTTTAGTCAGCCTTGTATGGCTACTGCTCCGTAGGTTCTCCTCCACAGATTCCAACTGCACAGACACACGCAGCAGGTCCTGACTCAGAGCCTGAAAAGTTAAAGATAAAAAAACCTCCAGATACCAATGATTGATAAACATACATGTGGTTGAATTATGTTCAAAACCTTTACACATACTAACCCTGCTGGTACGCAGCTTCTTGACCTCCAAATGTTGTTTCTGTTGCAGACAGGTCTCTCTGCGCTGGACCACCTCCTCTCTACTCCTCAGCTCATCCTGCAGCTCCTGCCGCTCTGCCTGCTCCTGAAGCACCAGCTCCTCATGCTGCTCCAACCAACTGCTGCGAAGTGTCTACAGCGAGGACAAGGACGTGTGGAGGAGTGGGAGGAGGTGTAGGAAGAGCCAAAAGACGGTAAAGGAGGAGGGAGATGACACCAACATTTCAGAAGATAGAACAAGTGACATGGTGAGGAGAGTTTGTACACAAAAGAAAAATCGGTTTCTGCAGTGAAAGATATAATTAAAAAATATATATTCTGCATCTATATCAAACAGTTAACCTTTTTGTTTGACCTTCCCCACAAACAAACACTCAAATCTCCTTTTCTTTGCTCCAATATCAGCAGTTGCAATTTTACAGTTTTTTAAGTTGTCAATCACCTTCAGTTTGGATGAATCCTTGTCTCTCCAGAATATTTACTACCTTAACTAACTGTTGAATAGATACTAGAGTGATCACATGAAAAATATAATTTTGGAATTTGTAAATTTTTTGAAAAGCTTGAAAAACTGCCATAGAGCTTTACACAATACCTTTCCTGTAACATCAACTAGACATGTTTGATGTTACTTTTTAAAAAGTTTGAAACTAACCCCACTCGGTCCAGGCTCTGGGTTGTTGTCAGGCATCTGTCTCTGCTGCCTGAGGCTGGTCTGACTCTGTTCTCTCTGCAGACTCATGTGTTGCATGCTGCAATACACCTCTGATCGGACCTGCTGGCTGTGCATTGAAAGTTTTGCCAGTATGCCAGCTTCTCTGCCGTCTTGACTCTGTCTGCCACATCTATCCACTGCTTGGATCTCTTCATCTGTCAGGACAAAAATTTACATTTATAGAGATGATTCAAGTAAATACACTGCCAGAGGTAGATTGTACTCAGAGTTGATCTCCTTCAGTGAGACCTTGGTTTATGGTTTACACATTTCTAAATGCTACATTAAGGGTTCAACTGCTCCGAATGACATGTAGAGAAAATCAACAGACTCAGGAATATACAGTTATGACAGCATCACACCTGTTATGTCCAGCTCTTTGATGAGCTCCAATCCCATGATCATGGTGACTGACAGATCTTGGATCCTTCTCTGAGTTACACTCGCTCTCAGTCCACCCTTCCTCACATGGCTTTGTTTGGTAAGGTCTCCCTCAGTTCCTGTGAAGAAATCGTAACTTATTATTAGAACCTAAACAGCTTCTTGGAAATAGTATTCTTGCAGGACAAGGAAACAAAAGACTGTGAAATAAAATCAGATACAAGTTAAGTGTACCTTGGACTTGCTGAGACTGTTGTACTAATGGATTCCTGCTCATCTTTGAATGGGACCATGTTCGATTTAAATAACGCCTTGAGAAACAGAAGTAAAAAGCAGACTTCAGAATCAAAGATTATTGAAAGCGTACCTGCAGTACACAAGAAAACAGGGTTGTAGGGAAAATACTGGTACACCTTAAGATTAAGATAGATAGATTAAGATATGTTTATTTATACCAAACACATGCACAGACATGCACTACACACTCATGCAATGGTAGGTAAATTTAACCTCAGGACACACAGAGCAGTGAGCGACCATGTACGGTGCTCGGGGAGCAGATGTTGGGGGAGTAAGGTGCCTTGCTCAGGGGCACTAGACAGGGTAGGGAGACTCTTGGATTTTTGGACAGATCAATCCAGGTTTGTCTTTTGTTGTTTCTTCGTGGAGTCGAACCCGAGACGAAGCAGATATTTCTGCCCATAGTCCAAGTTTCTACCACTAGACCACCGCCTCTCCTAAAAATCAGTGCACCGCCCGGGAATCGAACCCGGGTCGCAAGAATGGGAATCTTGCATGATACCACTACACCAGCGGCGCCTTAGAAATTTATGGTACTGCGTATCCTTTAAGAGTTGCAGTCATATTGTTTTACTAATTAAAAGTTTGAAGAGCTGTAAAATTCAGTGTTTCTATGATTTGTGAGAGGTCAACTGAGGTGCAGCAGCTAAAGTGACATAGAAAATGTATATACAAACACTCACCTCAATGTCATTTTGCCTACACAGTCGTCTTCCTCCTCTTCCTCCTCTGTGTCTTGAACGCTGGCTTTGCTCTCTGCCTGTTTAATGAATGGACAGCCCACCTCATCCTTTCCCTCAAGCTCAGCTAGGAGAAGGTGTCCACGAATTTTAAAGGAGGCCATCACCCTCTCCAGGGAATAGGCTTGGGTCCTGGAGTGACTCTACAAATGCATGCATTCAGACAGAAACACAACAGAGCCATGAGCGACAGAGTCTGTGGCTGTACACGTTAATGTTTGTGGTAACACTTTGTGTCAACGTGCACCAACACCTACACACAGAAAACAACACACGCAGCTATACCCACCACCCTGAAAGGGACACAATGGGGCTTCTTGCCGCGAAGGCGATCGATGACAATCTGCTGGTCCACCAGTTGTTCAGTCTGAAAACATTCATACAAACACATGCATTTAACTATTGTCATTAATTCTAGGACACTTCGGAACATTTATTTGCAGTTAGCCTTCAATGCTGAATGCAGTGTCCTTCTCTACTCACCAGGTAAATCGGACTTCTCACCTGTAACAGATTACGTTCCTTTTCTTCCTCTAAGGCCTGCATGCAGGTTTTACTCTTGTGAAGAAGTTTCTCAACATCTTTTTGTAAATGTCTCAGTTCTGCATCTTTCTGCTCCAGTAGCTGCTCCGTTATGTTGAGAGCTCCCTAAAGGTAAGAGGGTAAAATATGACTTTTTTTTAACCTAGATTAAAGGATAGTTTATATACGATTTTAGCCCCTTCAATTTTGAGTCAGGCTTGTTTGGCCATATATCTTACCGATCTACTGCATTTGTTCACATTATCTCATCTTCTTAGATCCTCAGGATGTCTGATTGAAAATTTGAACCTGACATAATGAAAAGCCCAGTGGCTGTAATACGTTTAAATGTGCTTGAAATCCAGCCTAGACAATAGTAGTACCCTGATGAGGGTGACAAATCTAAATGGGACATAGACGTAACTAATGTTAAAGTTAAGTGCTTTAATCCATCTGGAAAACACTGGTTTCCAACACAGAGAAGTATTTCCATTATACAACACTGGCAGTTCTTTTAAATGGTATACGATTTGTAATATAACAGGTAGATTACATAGATTGATCTACATTATGCACCCTATCTCTTTTAATTATTCTCATGGATATTGGATAAAATGACTTGAGCAGAGTACAGTATATGAAAAAATAATACTAAGCCAGGTAGCACCTTGATATGGCATGGATAGTATAATTGTGTTTTAAAATATTTTTAATGTGGAACATAAGAAAAAATGAATTATCTGCATTTCCCCCCCTAAATATCATATGGACCATCTCATGTTTTATGAAACAAACATTGAACTCTAATGGTGATGTTTATTTTTGTACTTTTTAATCATTACCTGGCATCCATGGAGATCTTGACTGAGTTTTAATATTCGAACATTGTCGGCTTGGTCTCCATCACCCTCTGAATTTCTAACCTCATCATTGATAGGATGAGCGTTAGCGACGACTTCCAGTCTCTCCTGCCAATCCTGCACCCGCTGCCTGAACGATTGTCTCAGAGACTGACTGGAGAGGTCTGTGAGCAGAGCTGCAGCCTCTTGTGTTAGGAGGCGGTATGGGTTCAACTTCTGATCTTGCTCAGACAACCTCATCTGGCCAGACTTTCTGATGCCCTCCTCCTCAGCAACTCTTCTATCTGTCCTCTGCATCTCAATCTCTTGCTCCTTCTCGTTCAGCAGCTCTCTCAGTGTCTGAACCTCATACTCCAGCTCCACTCGTCGAGCCTCGCCAGGGTCCCAGTTTGTAGGCCCACATCTAACATCAGTGTGAGTAGATGTGGCTGTCGGACAGTTGCGGATGTGACGAGCCTTGGCGGCAAACTGCAAAACACCCAGAGTCTCAGCTACACTGTGGTGAGAGGGGCTCACACACGCCACCATCACTGTATGGGCAGTGCCTCCCATCGAATCCTGGAGGAGACGGGTGATCTTGGCATCGCGGTATGGTATGTGTGTGCTGTTGCCGTTGTTACCATTGCGATTTCGAGAACGGTAAGCCAGGGCACGGATAACGTTTCCCAGTGCGAGCAGGCCCCTGTTGATATGAGCGGACTCTTTGAGCTGTGAGCCCTTGTTGCCTGTTTTTCTAGCACGTTCTGAGCCTGCCAGGTCGACCAGACAGAGTTTGGAGGAGCAGGAAGACTTTAGGGAGGGATTGTTGTGGGGGAAAGCTTGGATGACCAGAAGGGTGAGGATGGTGTGAGAGCGACTGGAGTGCTCATTCATCCCTGTGGTGTTGATGTGGCGCAGAACGTTACCCGCCTCTACAACGGAGAGAAGCTCCTCTGCTGAGGTGACAACTATTTCTTTGGCCCCCACCACCACTGGAAACACATAGAACCACACATTGATTATTTGTAATCCTTTTACACATTACTCTCCCCAAAAATGATGTTATTCTATCATTTAATGTTATACAGCTTATCAATACCGTGATTTGGACTGACAAAATCCACACAGATAACATGTAGCCATGCTATTATAATTGATTTAAAAGTTCGAATTAGTCAATGGCCAACTTGGCCCTTTGTGAGCTTGTTCCCTCACAGGTAAACGGGGAAAAATAAATTCATAATTGTTCACAATTGTCAAAAACATGTTTTCATTACCTGTGTTTCCCTTGTCGTTCTCCCTGATAAAAAGCTCTTTGTCAGTGTTATGAGGCTCCAGCAGGTCTTGCAGCTGCTCCATGTATAGCTCCAAATATGTGACGCTCACTTTTGTCTCAACTCCATCACTGTTTTTCTTCTCCCACAACAACGAGAACATATTCTCGGCCACACGGTCAATGATTCCTCCTTCCTCACCTGAGGGAGGTTATAGAAAATAGAGACAGTAATAAAGTACACTTTGCCAGAGTGAAATGTGTGTCAGATTGAATTTGACATATTTTTAGACGCTTTTTTTAACACCACACAGAATAAACATGTTTATAAGTTTTAAGATTTATATAATATAAGGTCAGAGGAAGAAAGAAAATTCATAATTGAAATAAATGTGTACGTATTCAAGCTAACAGCTGGATGCTGGGTAGGTGGAGGGGCTGAAGCAACTGGCAGCAATGCTGACCGACAGCATTATTGTGGAGAGTGAGGTTTGTCACATGATGTATGTCACATGATGTATGGCACATGATTGGAGTTGGCTGCCTGAACTACTGAAGGTCGGTTCTTCCAGACACTTGGATGACGCCACAGGAGCAATGTGGAGGCTTTTTATCTGTTTTTACATTTCAAGTAGTGGTCTCCATTTACTTCAATTATGTTGGATTTGGCTGCAACACTGAGACTCTGAATGTGTTTTGTCTGTGACTTTGTCTGTCTGTCAACTGTGTTTTATTTGATTTTTGTCTCATAAATCTTTGAAATGTTAGCTAAACTGTAATAAAAATTATGGGGGGGGGGGGGTTTCTACAGATTGAAGTCTAACATAAGGATGTTGAATAATTCGCAATGTGGATTTATGTTGAAAAAGCCGTACATTGTTGACAGCATCCCACGTAATCTGTTATCCTGAATTTCAAATCAGTTTGACAATGACATTCAATCTCCTAACATTTTTAAAAACTCATTAGAGCTTGGCAAATAAATAAATTTAGCAGAATATAGGAGTATATTATGGGAACATCTATATTATTTAGCAAATAAGCCAACGGATTTCTTTACTTTTTGGTTGATACGAAATGTAATCACAGAATGACTGATGTTGAGGAGCTTCTCAGTAAAACTTACCCAGGTTCCCTCCACCAAACGTGTATGTCTTCCCTGAGCCGGTTTGTCCGAAGCAGAACACAGTGGCGTTGTCGCCCCGGAGCAGGGTCTCGACAAGGGGCTGGACGCAGGAGTTGTACACCTCATCCTGGGTGGCCGTGGGCCCGAACGCGTGGTCGAAGGAGAAGACTCGGTCGGAGCCAACCATAACCTGAGCGCTGTCCGGTACTATCCGCACACATACCTTGTGGTTCTGGATGAGTTCATTGGGAAGCAGCGGCCGGACACGCAGCGCCACCTTGACACACACCTCGGTCATGATGCTGAAGTGATGGCACGGGGAGAAAAGACGATAAAGAAGGGAAGTAAGTAAATCAGTCTCATCAGATTTGGACACTTTGAATTTCTAACACAGAATTGTTTAACATTGGAATTATGCATTTGTATTTATTTTTCAATTGTTCACAAAATCTCAGATTAAACATCTGTGATACCAGGCAAAAGCAATCGATTGTCTCACGTCAAACCAAACCTCCGGCCATTCAGGTCATGTAACGTCCTTTGATGCTTGCGACGTGCTTTGTTGGAACTATGTCGGTCGAAGGAGTAAGTAAAATATTCTGTCTAAATATGACAACTCTGGCTGAGTGTATTCACTGATTGTGTATTTCATGTTAAAACGGATTGTGGTCTAATTGCAAAGTTTGCTATGTGTCCCAATAGGAGACGCATATGCTTAAACATGATTCATCCACAGCGGATTACTCACAGAATAAGAGAAACTGTGCATGTTTATTTTTCTTTGTCATGGTATTTCCTTTTTTTCAATATAAACTTTTAGCAAGGATTTGAAAACATTAAGTAATGATAAGGGATTTGTATGTGTATGTGAATGCAAAAATGACCTGTATTCCATACCATACATTTCACAAGGCTGTTTTTGCACATATGATGCATGTAAATCTTATTTTACACACAGTTACTATTGAGAAAGAGAAAAATGTACCACATTAAGTAGCTGTTAGCTAGCTAGTTTCTATTCTGGCTAGCCATCCATAGCTAGATCAACTAAATAAAACGTATATACTGAATAGATGGATCGATATACATATGAAAATATGCTTTTGGTTTTCTTTATCCAGATTGTAAGTATTGCTTGTCCCCATCAAAGATTCTGTATGAAGAACAGGATGAGGATTCAAAATCTCTGTTGCTGAGGAGCGCGACTTTGCTCTACTTGATCAAGCTGGAGTTCTGGTTGTTTCATGGAATCCAGCTTGGTTAAATGAAGAAGGCTCCTCGTCTTCTAAGTCATCAAAGGAGCCTTCTTCTTGATGACTTAGAAGACCCGTCTTCTAAGTCATCAAAAAGTCATTTTATCATTTAATATATATAAATATATTTTTTTATTAAAGCATTTTATTATTAGAGTACCCTTCAGCTCAGTGTGAAAATTAATAATATTCATTGTTGAAATACTATTGAACTCTACTTTATTTGACAGTCAGTCATTTACTTCATACAGACAATGATACAACTAGTAGGGTACTTCAAGATTATTGCTATTAGAATGTTAAACTTGAATTCACACAGTGTTTTGATACTCCAGAAAGTAACTTGAATTTTACTTTAGTTTTCATTTATTTGGTTGTTATACAGCCTCCTAATGCCTTGCAGTGCACACTTTGTTGTATTTGTATTTAAGAGAAAATGATTACATAAATATAAATTACACAAGTTTTTTAAATTGTATCTTTCAGAAATTCATAATTATCTTAATCAAGTAATATTAATCAATACAAAATTATAGATAGGTGCAGCCCTAATAGATAGATAGATAGATAGATAGATAGATAGATAGATAGATAGATAGATAGATAGATAGATAGATAGATAGATAGATAGATGCGGCAGTGGAACTGAACTAGTCTCTCAGAGAAAGTGCTCTCATCAGCTCCTCAGTTACTAGCAATCACTGGAATGGACTGCTATTTTGCACACATTGCTTTGCATGGCTCAATGAACAGTACCAGCTCTATACTGTCCTAGAGGTTGTCTGTATTTTGCTTTCTAAGATTCTGCTGAACTGACGGAGTTCATGCCTCAAGTCCTCATTATTTGTATCACGGCTGTCTCGTTCACAAATACATCCCTATTGGGGTTTAGAGCTTGGAGGATCTTCACTATGTCATAGTTTGTCTTTGAAAACCACCTCTTAAGCTCATGGAGCATTTGGTCAATGACAGGGTAGAAAAGAGCAGTAAGAAACCTTTCTTTATCTGATTCTGAGTCTCTCTGTCCAACAGTACTCAACCAAGGTTAGAGCTTAGCCTTTATGTTGTTTTGCAGCTGGCTGTATTGCTTTATTTTTGTTCAGAAATGTACAACACCTCATCCCACAAGTCAACCGCTTTTGAAAACTCAAGTGATGAAGACTGTAGCTTAACAGCAGACCTCGAGCCTCAATAGACCTTTCACCATTCCGCTCTTGGGCTATAGTGATATAGTGATGGTGGAGAGGCAGTGTCTCCATACTGTTGTCCACTAGGTGCAGGAGAGGATGCTCGTGGTGGACCATGAGGGATCACAGTTTGTTCAAAGCCCTCTCTCCACCACCACTTTAACAGAGCCTGGTTTCTAGCCAATGACGAAGCCAGCTTGTTAAGTCTGTTGCTGCGTGGATTTTAGTAGCTGAATATATATACTTTGAATTTGAAAAATAAAAGTGAAAAGTACTCACATGTACTTACATAGATAATGGAGTTTTATCAGGAAGAAACGGATCCATGATAACGACCGTTTGTCAACCGAAGTGTTTGTCGGTTGCCTGGGAAACCGCAGCCAGAGAGAGCTGCAGTGGACGAGAGTAGAGGAGGCGTTCAAGAGCGTCGGAGAAGGAGGAACTCGTGGGCCGTGATCGCGACAGCGCCCTCTTCTGGCTGCGCTGCCTTGTTATTGTGTTACAATTTCCTATGATCAATGTTGTGAATACTTATATTTTGCTGATGTTCTCAGTTACTTACACGTGGCATGTGTTGCATTTCTGTCGGGCCTGGGAGAGGGATCCTTCACATGTGGCTCTCTCTGATGGTTTCTATGTCTGTCTCCCCTGTTGAGAGGGTGTTTTCCTCTGTAGTTTGACCTCATGTTGAGTGTAAAAGGCCAAGGATGTCACAACTTGTTAAACCTTGGGACACAATTGTGAATATGGGCCATACAGATACAATTTAATTTTAAATAAAGGCTGCAGATGAATACATACAACTTAACAGTACGAACAAATATTTACATATATAGAGTACAGTTTATTCAATTTCACATTTCGTTATGCTGTTAATACATTTTACTTGATTTATTATGATAATTATTCTGATTCACCATGATATATGTACTATAGACTATACTTCAATACAAAATACACAAAATTATTCACTATTCAGTACAAACATTTATGATGTTTCCTAAAAACACAACAATATTCATGCAAATGTATATATATATGTTATAATAACACAAGTAACTACACATTCTGGCTGCTTTCAGTTAGTATTAATAATGTTTTTATTAATTTTTAAAGTATTTCTGTGTTACCATTCCAAACAACTTTAATCAAAGGTACATTTGACTATATAATCTGGTAAATGTATAAAATATGATTTAAAGATTTTTTAAATTAACATAGCTTTCAGGAGCAGCCCTGTATATTTCTTGTTTTGGGTGGATGATGCAGAAATATGATATGCAGAAATGTAGCTATATTTCAATACTTTCGTAAAGGAAGTAAAAAAAAACATATTTAATCAAAATGTTTAATTTTCACTGTTAGTATCGGTTCAAATTGCAGCAGATTTACAGTATACACACTTGTTAGAAAACGTTACATCTCATTAACAGTAAACATTTCCATTGACTGTGAATGGACAACGGTGATACATCCCACTCAGACAAACAAGCCACATTATAACTTCCCACCTTTCTTTTTTACAGATTGAGAGAAGCCCATTCGTATGTATATCTGGCACATGAACATGTTTGGCTTTATCCCAGGGAGAGACACCAGTGCCAAGGCTGCACACTGAGGATGTGAAGCCTCCTGTATGTGCGGCGGCCAGACAGCTCATCAGAAGTAAATACAGTGTGTATGCGAGTGGGGGCCATCTCTTTATGATGCTGTTTGGCAGTGGTTTCGGAACAAGGGGCTAGGTAAGAGACACAAGGTAAATACAAGTACTCATTCATGTGGAATGAAGAGTTTTGCAACACACATTTGAACCAAACCTCAGCTTTATAATTTAATAGACTCTCTCAGCCATTGGGACCCGGTCCATTTGTGGGCCGTGAGCGCCCGCTACTGGGCACTGAAATGTTTTCAATTTCATATTAGTCGGTCGCGACCATAGATATTATATATCTATGGTCGCGACCACTGCATACGTCATCAGTTTGAGACGCCCAGTGACAGGTGAGCTAATGCTAACCACTAGACTGTAGTATTTGGAGTGATGGAAAAGTTCCTTAAGCGGAAAACAACACATTTTTATTGTTTGGTTAATGGAGGTGATAATAAAGAGCCCAGAGCCCATAAATATGGTTAATTATCATTATAATCGTCATTATTTTTAAAATGTATTCAATTAAACAATTATCAAGACAATTTCTCCTGCCTGCTACCTCTGAATTTCAGAACCGAGCTCTGTTTAATAGACTATGGGGGGGATTTCCATATGGAAGAAAATCACAGTTATTTAGCTTAGTTTTAATTTACCAAAACTGAAAAATCTATAGATCATATCAATCACCATTTCTTACAAGGTCAGATATGAAAGAAATACAATCATTATATATGTATCGGTTGTGCTGTATTACTGGACCATAGAACCTCCAGCTGGTTTGCACATTCAAACAAGAATCCAAGAGCCATTTAACCATTTATTAGAGTTGAGGTTGATGAAGGGTTTGAAGATTGTTGTAATGGATGATCTCTGTTCAATGGTTGCTTACATATTAAGAAGTAATACTTCAGGCCTTCCTTTGGTCCGGTTCATATAGAACAAATACAGAGTAAATACAGAACAATAAACAAATTCTATTCATCTAAACAAGTTACTTATAGGGTCTCTTTTATGGTTCCGTCTGCTTGGTAACAATATAACTTTGTCTGTTAAGTCAGGTATATATTAAAACAGGATGCACTCTGTTGAAACCTACTCAAGTCATATAAGACAAACAGACAAACTTACTGGTGTGGCAGCATGGTCTCAAACAAAGTTGTTTGAAGAGGACACACCAGCCCTTATATAGCCTCCTCCCCTGTGACAGGTAATTGTCTCCACCTACTCCTATTCTCATAGAATAGACATTTGGCCTTGAGATTCTTGAACCGATGTTTTCTATGAGTAAGTCACAGTAAGTCCTCTATTCTCCATCAGCTGTGCTTCCAGAACGTCCGTGTGATGTAACTTTTTTAACTTTTGTATCATCCCCTTGCATCCATTGAGATCTTGTCTGAGCTCTTGGTCTGCCTCAGTGAGTAGATGTGGCTGTCGGACAGTTGCGGATGTGACGAGCCTTATCTGCACACTGCAAAACACCCACAGTCTCAGCTACACTGTGATGAGAGGGGCTCACACATGCCACCATCAATGTATGGGCAGTGCCTCCCAGTGAATCCTGGAGGAGACGGGTGATCTTGGAATCACGGTATGGTATGTGTGGGATTTTGCAGTTGTTCTGAGCACGGGTGGCCAGGACACGGATAACGTTTCCCAGTGCGAGCAGGCCCCTGTTGATATGAGCGGACTCGTTGTGCCGTGAGTCCTTGTTCCTTTTCCGAGCACACTCCGAGCCTGCCAGGTCGACCAGACAGAGTTTGGAGGAGCAGGAAGGCTTTAAGGAGGGATTGTTGTGGGGGAAAGCTTGGACGACCTGAAGGGTGAGGATGGTGTGAGAGCGACTGGAGTGCTCATTCATCCCCGTGGTTTTGATGTGGCGCAGAACGTTACCCGCCTCTACAACGGAGAGAAGCTCCTCTGCTGAGGTGACAACTATTTCTTTGGCCCCCACCACCACTGGAAACACATAGAACCAGACAGTGATTATTTTTTGAATGCTTTTACACATTACTCTCCCCCAAAATAATGTTATTCTATCATTTAATGTTATTCAGCTTATCAATACCGTGATTTTGACTGATCACATGTATTGACTTCTGCAGCTCTGCTGATGTAACCAGGGTTATCTCTTGGGTTAGGAGTATATGAATCTACAATGGAAATCCTGTGTTACTATGTAGGGGTATGGAGTTTCAGAGGTGCATGTGTAGTGTATTCAACTCTGCATTGTGGATTACAATGAAGAGGACTTCCAAGGAAATCTCTTCCCGAATCCTGACACAGCTCTTCATCCACATGCAGATTAACACAGGGATAGAAATAACTGACAACACCCAAAGCTAGCGTGAAACCACTAAAATAACATCTCTAGTCACTTATTATCCTATTCACAAAGTCAAACCAACAAAAGTTGGGAAAGCAAAGAGAGTGCGTACCTTCACATGTAAACATAGACAAATAAATCCATATTTGTTCACAATTGTCAAAGAGATATTTCATTACCTGTGTTTCCCTTGTTGTTCTTACTAATAAAAAGCTCTTTGTCAGTGTTATGAGACTCCAGCAGGTCTTGCAGCTGCTCCATGTACAGCTCCAAATATGTGACGCGCACTTTTGTCTCAACTCCATCACTGTTCTTCTCCCCCAACAATGAGAACACATTCTCGGCCACACGGTCAATGATTCCTCCTTCCTCACCTGAGAGAGGTTTTAAAAAGAAGAGACAATAATAAAGTACATGTTGCCAGGGTCAAATTATTATTTTGTCTCTTTAACTATCACTCCAACAGCAACCCTAATTAAAAAAGGATCAGAAGTAGAAATTGAATGGTTGAATGGGATAACCACTTAAAATAATTGATTACATTAATGTAAGGTCAGAGGAAGGAATGCAACTCATAGTTGAAATCAATGTTTATATATTCAAGCCTAAAGGTTTGCTTTGCACATACTGTAACAATGTGATACTCAAGTTTTTCTAATGTTTAAACAGTAATGATTCTTGGCTTAGACTTAATCACTCCCCCAGATATAATTTAACAAAGAAGCAAACAGATTTTTTTTCCAGTTTTTGATAGATATGAAATGCAATCACAGAATGACTGATGTAGAGGAGCTTCTCAGTAAAAACTTACCCAGGTTCCCTCCTCCGATCGTGTACGTCTTCCCTGAGCCGGTTTGTCCGAAGCAGAACACAGTGGCGTTGTCGCCCCGGAGCAGGGTCTCGACCAGGGGCTGGACGCAGGAGTCGTACACCTCATCCTGGGTGGCCGTGGGCCCGAAGGCGTGGTCGAAGGAGAAGAGTCGGTCGGAGCCGACCGTAACTTTATTGGAGTCCGGTACTATCCGCAAACATACCTTGTGGTTCTGGAGGACTTCTAGGGGAAGCAGTGGCCGGACACGGAGCGCCACCTTGACACACACCTCGCTCATGATGCTGAAGTGAAGGCACTGGGGAGAAGCAACAGTTAAGTAAGGAAATCAGTCTCATCGGTTTTTAAAATTTAAAGCCTCTGAATTTTTTTTACATTGGAATTATGCACCTTTGGTGGGGGGAATCCAGCTCTCCTAAATTAAGAAGGCTCCTTAGATGACATAGGAGATTCATCTTTTTTTCTTCAAAGGATCCTCTGATGACATACAGGAGTCATCTTCCCAATCATCAAAGGAGCCTTTTGGTACATCGAATTTGAAAACTGAAATCCAATGTCAAGTAGGACTGAAAAGCAGAACAGAACTGGCCAGAGCACGTGCATTTTGAGGCGTTGCATGCGTTTTGCAAACTGCGGAAAGATAAACGTGATGTCGATCCTTGCCTGCTAATTGCTCAATTGCTCATTATGGTCAACAATATCAGTTTGATTTAACTGTCACTTCCTCAAAGGAAGCAACAACCAAAGGGACTATGTGCTTTTACTCTGAAGACAAACCGGAAGTGATTCTATGGATCTTGTTGCCATGACAGATAAGTAACTTGTTTTTTTTGTATATTATTTTTATTCTCAAAAGCAATGCAATGATACAATGTGTATGTCATGTTTCCATTTTCTCCCCTTCTCACCCAACGCCAAAAAAGATCACACTGTCTCAATTCAGAAAGTATATTGCAATATAAATAACTCAAGAAGTGTAAGCATAATAGTTTACAAATTACATGGTGACATTGGTTTTAAGAAAGAGTATTAAAAAAAATTGGTAACTTGTTTACGATGCTCAGTTTCTTCAGGTGCCGGATGCTTGCTTGCTTGCTTGCTCTCTCTCTCTCTCTCTCTCTCTCTCTCTCTCTCTCTCTCTCTCTCTCTCTCTCTCTCTCTCTCTCTCTCTCTCTCTCTCTCTCTCTCTCTCTCTCTCTCTCTCTCTCTCTCTCGCTCTCTCTCTCTCTCTCTCTCTCTCTCTCTCTCATCAAATGGATTTTTAGATCACTCCCCCCCACCCCCAGACTAAAACATAAATTAATAAACAAGATAGCACTAGGGGGGCTGGGGAGTTAGACAGCTCATTGGCTTTCCGTTGACTCTGAGAACATATTAAAAGCATTTATGTTTTTTATTAATCCCAGAAAAAGAAAAATATTGAAATAAATAAGCCAATCAAAGCTGATGTGACCAATGATACATACCCCTAGTTAAACAGACACCACCACCGCTCAGTTTATTTTCATAGATTGTCTTGAAAATAAGATATTTCATCATTATTATCATTCTCCTAGAGTTGCAACTACAAATTAAGGGAACAAATTGTTTCATCAACAAAGACTGGAAAAGGAACCCTGTGCTGAGCTTTACTCTTCTTAAACCTGTGCCTACCAAACACACTAGACGGGACCAAGTAAATACTTATTCAAACTTTTGTGAACAAAAAATCATCCTGGAACGCGTTCACATTGACCGATCATCTATCATGACCAGAAAAACAAAAAGATATCAAGGGGCAGTTAGAAAAACACCACAGGAAGCCCGCCATTTTGCATTTAGTGCCCATTTTGGCCATATTCCACATTTTTACTTTGAGGTACTTGTACCAGGGCTTACATCAGATCAACTTCAAATTGAGATGAAAACAAAAAACATTAAACATTCAAATTAAAATTTCTGGGACTGCAAAGCTGCACTGAACGGGCCCGAGCACATGCGTTTTGTACACATTCAATACATAAAGGAAAACACACACTATCATTGAATCTCACAAACCAAGAAACCATTGTTTTAAAACAAACATATTTAAATCATATGAACTAGTTAAGAACACACATTCATACTGGGCAAGGAACACACTTTAACCTTAAAATGACATGGACATTATGAAAAAGAGATAAATTATCTAGAAATCAGTAGAAACAAGACATATAAACTAGGGGTGCAACGATTAGTCGACGTCGTCGACAAAATTCGATGACAAAAATAGTTGCAGACGGATATACTCGTCGATGAGTCGTTGGTTACGTCATAGTTTTACGGGAGGTGATGTTGGAAATAGCTGAGGAG
This sequence comes from Platichthys flesus, assembly GCF_949316205.1. Classification (NCBI taxonomy): domain Eukaryota; kingdom Metazoa; phylum Chordata; class Actinopteri; order Pleuronectiformes; family Pleuronectidae; genus Platichthys; species Platichthys flesus. The sequence goes on from NC_084947.1 coordinate 10,774,940, forward strand.
TGAGCCCTCTCGCTTCCTTCCTATCTCTGAAAGTCGCGCATGTGCAGTAGTGACAAAACATTGGCCATTGGCGGCGTCCGCTGCAACAGCATCTCGCACTAGGAAGTAAATAGTTCGGGCGAACTTCACCCTCAACATGGCCCGAAAAAAAATACCTGCATTATGTGTACGCCGGAACCGTGTACAGCCGGGCCGGACGAACTGACCTGACCCGCTTTATTTGGTCCGCTCGGCGGACACGCGCATTTGAGGAGGTTTGACATCGTAACGTAAACGATGCGGATTCGCCTCGGTAAGATAGCCTGTTAGCTAGCTTGCTACATACACGTATATACCTGTGCGCAGGATTCTAGAATCCATTACCAAAAAAATGGTTTAAACTTTTTTTTAACGAGTTTAAAAGCGTAATGTTATCCTGTTGCCTGACAAATGTCTTTTTTAATTACAATTATTTACAATGATGTTTTTATTGCTGATACTTTCCCTGTCCTTTTTATTAACAAGAATACAAAACAAGAATATTCAAATGGATACTTGAAATTTAATATATTTTTAGTATCAGTACTTTGCCTGTTCTTGGTTCACAGGAAAAAGGGAAACTTAAATTTGATTTTTTTTTTGCTATAATAACTTTGCCTGTCCTTGGTTTAAAATGGACAAAAATATTTTTTTCTTTGCTTTTGTGTCAACAGTACACTAATATGCAGCAAAGTTTATTATTATTATTAGGTATGTATGATATCAATATCTTCTGATAAATCCTAATGAATCTTTTGCTGCAAAGGTTGCAACTGAATCACTTCTCTACTTTATGAATCCTCACATGTCTAGTACAATAGGACTTAATCTTAAATCTTTTACCACACTCAGATCAACTAAACTGTTTCTCTGCTGTATGACTCTTAATATGTCTATTTAGATCGCCCTTATGGCGAAATCTTTTACCACACTCAGAGCAACTACATGGTTTCTCTCCTGTATGAATCATCATGTGTGTATTTAGATGGTCCCTACGGACAAATCTTTGACCACACTCAGAGCAACTAAACGGTTTCTCTCCTGTATGAATCCTCATATGTCTATTTAGATGGCCCCTATGGATACATCTTTTACTACACACAGGGCAACTAAACGGTTTCTCACCTGTATGACTCCTCATATGTCTATTTAGATGGCCCCTGTAGTTAAATCTTTTACCACACTCAGAGCAACTAAACGGTGTCTCTCCTGTATGAATCCTCATATGTCTATTTAGATGGCCCCTGTAGTTAAATCTTTTACCACACTCAGAGCAACTAAATGATACTTCTTCTGTCTTTCTTCCCATATCACTTAGAGGCTGTTTCTTATTTCTTGTATTTAAACCAGTCTGAGGTTCCCGGGTCTCCATCCAATCATCCTCACTGTCTTCAGTCTCAGAAGAGTCTTCAGTCTTGTCCTCAGTACCTTGTTGTAAACATCCATCAGGACCTGAGTTCCTGGCTGGTTCTGGTCCTCCACAGTCCGGTCTGTTCTCTTTCGTCTCACTCGGATGAAGGTTTGACAATCTAAGTTTTTTTTCATCTTCTTCACTGTTCACAGTGACAGGAGTCAATGTGAACTTGATATCAGCCTCCTCCAGCCCTTGAAGCTGCTGTCCATCCTGATTGGTCCACGGTTCCTCCTGTTCCTCCTTAATGTGGGGGGGCTCTAGGTCCTCCTTGGCCACAAGGGGGCTCCACTGCTGCTGCTTGGGGGGAACCTCTTCTTTATTCACCATAGGTTCCTGGACGTCTGCAGGACACACTTAAACACAAAAACACACGTTTATCATTTCAGAGTTTCCTTAAGTGTTTTGAAAAACTTGTGTTGTGTCGCTTAATGACATCTGTTGTGATTTTTGAACGATCACATTCAGGAAGTAGAGATGATGAGGTTGTTTACAGTTAGTGTTAGCAGCTCGTAAAGGAAGCAGCAAAAAACAAAGTGTTTCTGGTCAAAAAGTTGTTCATTTTGAGGCCAAATAAACTACTTAGGTCACTAACAGAGGAGAACACGGTGAGGGGAAGTTAGTTAGTTGGTTAAGCTGCTTTCAGACCTGTGGGTAAAACTCAGAGAAATGTGTCCAGACTTTCTGTTTCAGACATGAGCAAACCAGCAGCAGGTTCTCTGCACAGACTCGTTCACAACAGCATCAAATCCTCCTCATTATTCAGGTGAGAGGTGGAGCAGCCGGGTGCAGCAGACAGAGACCGGATTAACTCTACTGCTCGTGCTGATGCTAGCTAACGTTAGCCTGTGTGCGGTTCCTCTAGGGCACATGTGTCAAACTCAAGGCCTGCAGGACACTTCTGGCCCGCGAATGAACTATCTATTGCCCGCATCCGTTCTCAATACAAAATAAGTATTGAGAATTCCTGAGGGTCAGTGAACAGGTCGGGATGGGGCACCTGTCGGTTCTAGACATGTGGCTGGGGGGTTGTGTGGGATGGCAGGCTCTCATGGGCTGATGATTTGGCGGGTCAAGGGTGAATGACAAATGCCAGAATGCACATTGATGAACTTGTATCCAAGATGAGACACCAAGTGTCTGGCCCAGAACAGTGAGCATAACCGAGCAAAAAAAACAATGCTTTGACGCATTTTCAGTTTTTAAACGCAGTCTTGATTTATTTTTTTTCTTTTGCTTTTACCGGAGATCTGATTTTTCTTTGAAGTAAATAATTTTTGGCTGTTGTTTGGCTGTACAAAATGTTTTCACTTGAAATAACTACGGAAATATAGCAGATAGAGCCATAAGCTCTATTACTTTTATATTTATTTATATCTCATAATTAATGTTGTTTTATCGGCAACACTCTAAAGGCAGCAAACAATGCTTTGACGCATTTTCAGTTTTTAATGCAGTTTCATTTCAGAATTTTTTTTCTCTTGCTACTACAGGTCATTTGATTTTTCTCTGAAGTAATTTATTTTTGGCTGTTTGGCTGTAGAAAATGTTTTCACTTGAAATTACTCTGGAAATATTGCAGATAGAGCCATAAGCAATAAATGAAACTGGTTTTATTACTTTTATATTTATTTATGCATTATTTATTTCATTTATTTTCATAATTAATGTTGATTTATCTGCAATAATTTATAGGCCTATCCAGGTTCAATATGTGCACTAAGGTCTTTCAATACGTTTTCAATAAACATTGAATCCTTCTGGCCCTTGACTTGTGGCAATTTTTTTATTTCGGCCCACTGTTTTTTTGAGTTTGACACCCCTGCTCTAGGGATTGACCTGCTCTGTGCAGCCGGACTACGGCTGCATCACGGCATCGAGCAGTGAGAACACACACTGTCATTGAATGTCATGAACCAAGAACCCATTGTTTTAAAAACACATTTAATCATATGGACTAGTTAAGAACACACATTCATACTGTGCAAGGAACACACTTTAACCTTATATGACATGAATGACATTATGAAAAATAGATAAATTATGTAGCAATCAGTAGAAACAAGCTATAAAGAAACAAATCTTTCGCGTTATATTTTCTAGGGAGATAAAAACTGTTAGTCTATTTAAAACAGTGAACTATGAATGTATGATATGAGTATCTGTCGATAAATCCTAATAAATCTTTTGTTGCAATGGTTGCAACTGAATCACTTCTCTCCTTTATCAATCCTCAGATGTCTCGTACAATAGAACCGAATCTTAAATCTTTCACCACGCAGAGCAACTAAACTGTTCCTCTACTGTATGACCTTGGGCTGCAACTAACGTCTATTCTGATAGTCGATTAGTCATCGATTATTGAAACGATTAATCGGATTATGAATGACACAAATTCTCAATTGCTCTTATGCATAATTTTAATTAAAAAAGACATTTGTCAGGCAATAGGTTAACATTACGCCTTTAAACTAGTTATAAAAAGTTTAAACCATATTTTTGTAATTGATTAGAGAATCCTGGGCACAGGTATATAAGTGTATATAGCAAGCTAGCTAACAGGCTATCTTACAGAGGAGAGACTGCATTGTTTACGTTACGATGACAAACGGGCCTCCTCCTCAAATGCGCATGTCCTGCTTACATGGAGAGCACGTCCGCCTTACAGATATTGCACGTAGGTTTTTTCGGGCCATGTTTAGGGTGAAGTTCTCCCGAACTATTGACTTCCTGCTACGCGATGCTGTTGCAACGGACCTCGCCATTGGTCCATGTTGTGTCGCTTTTGCATATGCGCGACTTTCAGAGATAGGAAGGAAGCGAGATAGCTCACTCCTCAGCTATTTCCATCAGCACCTCCGGTAAAGCAACATTTAGTTCAGCTGCACGGCACGAAAAACACGCGCTATTACGTAACCAACAAATCATCGACGAGTAAAATCTTCGGCGACTATTTTTGTCATCGTTTTTTTCGACGATGTCGACTAATTGTTGCACCCCTAGTATGATCCCTCATATGCATATTTAGATTGCCCCTATGGCGAAATCTTTCACCACACTCAGAGCAACTCAACGGGGTCTCTCCTGTATGAATCCTCATATGCATATTTAGACTGCCCCTATGGCTAAATCTGTCACCACACTCAGAGCAACTAAACGATTGTTTTTCTGTCTTACTTCCCATATCACTAAGAGGCTCTTTATTATTTCTTGTATTTAAACAAGTCTGAGGTTCCCTGGTCTCCATCCAATCATCCTCACTGTCTTCAGTCTCATTAGAGTCTTCAGTCTCAGAAAAGTCTTCATTCTTGTTCTCAGTACCTCGTTGTAAACGTCCATCAGGACCTGAGTTCCTGGCTGGTTCTGGTCCTCCACAGTCCGCTCTGTTGTCCTTCGTCTCACTCGGATGAAGCTTTGACGATTTAATTTTTTCTTCATCTTCTTCACTCTTCACAGTAACAGGAGTCCATGTGACCTTGATATCAGCCTCCTCCAGCCCTTGAAGCTGCTGTCCATCCTGATTGGTCCACGGTTCCTCCTGTTCCTCTTTAATGTGGGGGGGCTCTTCGTCCTCCTTGTCCACAAGGGGGCTCCACTGCTGCTGCTTGGGGGGAACCTCTTCTTTAATCACAATCATTTGCTGGACGTCTGCAGGACACACTGAAACACAAATACACACTGTTATCATTTCAGAGTTTCCTGAAGTGTTTTGAAAAACTTTTTTGTGTTGTTTAAATGTCAACAGTTGTGATTTTGAACGATCACATTCAGGAAGCAGAGATGTTGAGGTTGTTTACAGTTTGAGGTCAAATAAACCATTTTATTTGGAGGCCAAATAAAAACTGGCCTCCAAATAGATTCATTTTGAGGCCAAATAAACTACTTAGGTCACTAACAGAGGGGAACAGGTCGAGTTAGTTGGTTAAGCTGCTTTCAGACCTGTGGGTAAAACTCAGAGAAATGTGTCCAGGCTTTCTGTTTCAAACTTGAGCAACACAGCAGCAGGTTGTCTGCACAGACGCGTTCACAACAGCATCAAATCCTCCTCATTATTCAGGTGAGAGGTGGAGCAGCCGGCTGCAGCAGACAGCGACCGGAAGTGGCGTATTAACTTCGCTGTTCGAGCTGATGCTAGCTAACGTTAAGCCTGAAACATGCTTCTGCGACTGCGTCTGCGTCTTTTCACGCCGCTGTGGCGCAAGACTCGTTTTCATTCATGCTTCCCCAACCGTTGCGCGTCTTACAAAGCAATTCCGCGCCAGCACACTAGGCGGAGTAATGCTTTTTGTCGAGACGACCTTAGAGACGCCTTCTTTCTTCTTCGTCGATTGTTTATTTACATAGCCACTGCGGCTCCTCGTAGCCTTTTTCTGGCGGACAAATCCGCCAGTCAGTGACAGGTTATACAAGTGATCATACTATCGGATATCTTCTGCTAAGTGCTCTTCTATTTGGTCCATATTCGTTCTTCTAAATCTTCCGTGATTTCTGCCGGTATTATGGGGGCATGAAACCGGAAATGCAGCTCCAGAAGGGATGTAGAGCAGACCAATCACAGCCTTGCGGGCTGAGTGAGCTTGCGGAGCGTTGCCGTAAATTTTAGAAAAGGGGGTCGACACCCGTCAGCACGTAAGGAGGGATACATAAGCACGTAAGGGACCCGGAAGGGCTCTTGCGCTTACGGGCCCGTGAAAACGCAGAAGCATGTTTCAGGCTTTAGCCTGTAGGGGTTCCTCTAGGGACTGACCTGCTCTGTGCAGCCGGACTACGGGCTGCATCACGGCATCGAGCAGCCTCCTCTGTCGGCAGATCTCCCGCTCGGACTGCTCCACTCGGTCCTCGTACTCTGCCAAGGTTTCCTCAAGCCCCGCGAGGATCTCCTCAGCCGCCGCCCTTAGCCGCTCGGTGAGAATCTCTCTCAGCGCCGGGACTTGAGTCTTTCCTCCTCCTTTCTCCACCTGCAGCAGAAAGTCTTCAGCGGCAGCGCTGATCCGCGCATGTACCGATACCCGCAGCAGCTGCACTGCGGACATGTTTCTCCTCTCTGAGCACATCGAGTCATTTACGATCAGAGAGAGCCAGCGGCAGGAAACCAGAGACTCCTAGCCAGCAGCGACCCCTGTTGGACTGGAGGACGAAGAGGAAACGAAAGTACTAATACTGCACAGTAGAAATACTATATTATAATATTATAAAGTAAATATTATAAATATTACTTTAATGTAGTAAATGTAGAGAGTATTACTCTACTACATTAAAGTAATATTTATAATATTTACATTACAAGAGCTGTATAGAAGGAGGAACTAGTGTCCGCGAACGCAGCACCGCCCTCTTCTGGAAGAGCTGCCTTATTGTTTTGTGACAAACTGTTTTCTCTCATCAATATTGTAAATATTTATATTTTTCGTATGTTCTCAGTTACACGAGGCATCTTTTGCACTGGTTGATGGTTTCCATTTCTGTTTCCCCTGTTAATAGGGTTTTTCCTCACTCTTGTTGAGAGTAAAGGGCAGAGGATGTTACAACTTAAAAACCTAAAAAAGTAAAGTAGTAAAGTAGCTTTATTGTCAATTTCTTACATGTTCAGAACATACAAGGAATCGATACAACGTTTCCCACTCTCCCACAGTGAGACATATAAAGTGCACAGGCACAACAGAAGACACAAGACATTTCCTAATACTAAACCCTATACGACACAACTCTGATTTGTTTATATGGACTTATAAAAATGAAAAGAAGCGACTGGATGAGCAAGAAACCATGGCGAAGTGTACCAATCCATGTTTTGATTTTAGTTTTGTCAGCAGCCAAGACAAAAATGACAGCAACCAAAAGTGATCCGCGCAGCCACAAAATGATGGTAAACTGGCGCCTTAAATACTAGGCTACTGGTTAACCTATTTGGAATCTACCATTGCCAGGTGTTCCTTATTTCTTAGTATCTGCTAGATTTTTAGAAACTATTTTATAAAGCACTTGAAACATCTTATTTACAATTTATATACTCTAATGCAGTCGATTACCTGATTGAAAAGTGTGCTATTCAAAGTGGAAATTGTTCTGTGAAAATCCTGCTAATAAAGTACCAATACTGTTATGAAAGTGTGAAGTGCTGTTATTTATGTGCAAAGTGCAATTAATACAGAACCCCAATTGTGCAATAGGCATACACCTACAGCTACTAGTAATGAAGTTCCCTTTGTTACTGGGCTTTACAAATAAAATATGATTGATTATTATTAAAACAAGTTACATTCACATGAGCATTTACCAATAAAGGCTGCAGAGAAGTACATTTAATTTAGCAGTACGTACATATACAGTATATATATATAGTTAAGTTTTGATAGCCTATTCAATTTCACATTTTGTTACTCTGTTTATAAATTTTACTTGATTTATTAAAAAACATTAATTTTAAATTTTTGTGATTCTACAATTCTGATTCACCATAGACTTCAATACAAAATAAACAAAATTATTCACAATCCAGTACAAACCGCTGCTAAGATCTTTCTATCTTATTTTATGACAATATTCATGCAAAGTTAGATTTATATCATATCAGTACAATCCTGCCAACACTGTTAGTATTGGTTCAAATTGCAGCAGATTTACAGTATGCACACTGAGATCACTTGTTAGAAATGTTCCATCTCATTAACATTAAACATATTAATTTACTGTAAATGGACAACAGTGATACATCCCACACAGACAAACAAGCGACATTATAACTTCCCACCTGTTTCCATTACAGATTGAGAGAAGCCCGTTTGTGTGTATATCTGGCACATGAACATGTTTGGCTTTATCCCAGGGAGAGGCACCAGTGCCAAGGCTGCACACTGAGGAAGTGCAGCCTCCTGTATGTGTGGCTGCCAGACAGCTCATCAGTAGTAAATACAGCGTGTGCGGTGTACGGGAATGTGGGCCATCTCTTTCTGATGCTGTTTGGCGTAAGGCCACAGGTAGAAGTCTATGATTCCGGAGTTGATGTGACATGTCTCTCCGTCTCGCTCCTGCACCAGTTTGCAAAGTTGTTCTTTGATCAGCTCCACGGACCAAATCGAACAACCTCGGATCTCTACCTCCCTCCTGTCCCCTGAACACAGCAGCTCACCTGAAAGAAAAGACAGAGTGATCAAATCGTACTATTTAATAATTATCTTCCACGTGCACAAACGCTCTCCTGTTCGGTCTCACCTTTCTTCAGCATCTGCATCAGCGTGTCAGAGTAACGTAGCACTCCAAGGTAGACGAGAGCCTGCGGGACCCTGTAGTCTGCAAACATGGTGAGCCAGTCCATGTTGATGATGTCTCCTTCTCCTCTCGCCTCCATGACACCCCAGAAATCTGCCACCAGGATCTGGGCTCGCTTGTACAGTGAGATTCTCTTGCACTATAACACACAGGGCAATAAGGATCATATCTCTGTTTATTTGTTTTTAAACCATTGTTGTTTATTACCAGACAGATGTTCATACACAAAGATAATATATCGGTAACAATGTGTACGCACATACTATAATTAGCCCTTTCACTGACTGTATTTAGTATAAAGAGAGAATTTGAAATATTGCCATATTGTCTTTGGCCAGAAGGTGGAACTCTAACATCAACAATCATCATCTCCATATCCATACGTTTATCTCAGATCACCATTCCTCTATTCTTTCAAGATGTTATATACATCAAGGATGTGGGATGGATCAGGGAGGAGCTCAATCGATTTTTTACTTTCGTTAACTTTGTAGAATAGAGTGTTTTTTAACCTTCCTTGATTTCATAGAATAATTCGTGGATCTAGATATTTTTGTAAACAGGCACATTGAGGAACTGATATCTTAAAGCGGTGGTGGAGGTAAACACTCTACAGAGAGCCTTTCTGGTTAGACTTTTGAAGTGTCACAATGGTACAGTACATTTATTAAATGTATAAAGAAAAACAACTAAAGTCCTTAAAGAAAATGTTTCAAAATGTACTTGGCCACATAACCACCCTGAGAGTATGATTATTTTAGCACATGGGACAAATGTTTCAAAATGGATTGTCCTGTCTGAGATGTGGATGACACACTACGTCAACAAGACCAATAGTTCTGAAAACATGAACATGGTATTTGCAGTAAATATGGCACTATAGCTCTGACCTCATATGTAGCTTCGTCCTTGTAGGAAGGAATCTTCTGCACAATAAGCTCAACCATCTTGCGGGCGTCATTCCCGGCTTGGCTGATGAAACTGCGGAAACTTCCGCCATGTTCCAGCAACACGAGGCCGCCTTCAGTAAGCACCTAGTTAGACACAGTCAGATCTCATTTGACAACAATGAAGAGAAGGAGAGTAAGATGCACACTTACTCTTGTTGAGGGAATTGTGTGACACTGATAGAGAACACACAGTGGAATAATTACCTGAGTGAAAATATCATCTATCTCGTGAAAATCTGTCCAAATACATTTAAAAAAACCGAATAATTTAACATAAAAATCCATGTGTACACAGCTGCCACATGAATAGAGCAGGACATGAGACAATAGAACCTAAGACACGTAACGTACCCTGCAGGAATTTGACATTGCGCTCGTTTTCTATTGATTAGAGAGATGAGATGATGCATCCTGTTTTTCTCACCACATCTGTTTCTCTCTCGGCTGAGAAGAACTGCTTTAGTTTTGTGCAGTGTAAATTAAAGAGACAGCTGTGCGTTCAGAGCAGTCACGTGATGTTTTTGAGCCATTTTTTAAACGGAAAGTAGAAAAAGCAAAGCACGACATCAGCCATCCTCTTCATCACGGAACTGAAGATGAAACAAACTGAGATACCAGAGGAGGGTAACTGAAGTGATGAGTGGATGGAGTATATCATTACATTGCCAGATTCCTGGCGGTTGTGGGACATACTGGTGATAATGCTCAAACCTTGTGGCGGGCCTGCAGCATTGGCATGGGCGTTTCATTGTCAGATCGAAGGATGTGTCCGAGCTCCTCCACACTCATCTTGGAGAAGTACTTTGGATTGGTGATGGGTATACCTGCAGAGTGAGGACAAGAGAAACCTCTGGGTGGTCCTATCTTTAGACAGGAACTCGTGGGGAGGAAGCTGCTATGTTATGAAGTGACCGTGTGCTGCAAAAAACACACAAACCCACAGTAACCATTTCTCTCGCAAAAGACATAATTTGCTCTGATCTCATGCTGCTGTCGACCCTCCAGATCCCCCTCCCCTGTAACAAAGCAACCTGTGCTATTCTGGGAGAGTCTCTTGTAATTATAAAGGCCACGACTACCACACATTGAGAGCCCTGTTCCATATGAGACATAATTGATTCATATCCGGAGTCTTTCACACTCATTATGACTGATGCACGGGCACACGCAGCGCTACAAGCGATTTCCAAGCAGTCCAGGTTCAAGTAAAGGGCGTGTGCACAACAAGTGGCCGCAGCAGCAAGAGAGGGTAGATAATCGAAGAGAGACATCAGAGGGGGTTTGAGTATACGTCTCTTTTTCTCCAGAGACAAAGGTTCTGTCAAAGAGGATAAAGCAGCTTGTGAAAAAAGGTTAAGATGTCGTGTTTCACTGTCAGAGAATGGTCCTGCCTTGTCCTCATCACTGTGACATCTCGATCACTCAGCATGTTTGTTTATTCACTGAGGAAGAGCTTTTTTCTTTTCTGCAAAATTTTCATGAAAATGTTTCCACAAATGTTAGAAGCAGCTACGATGCATCACCACAACTCCAATACTCTGCTCTGCCATGTGTGCCGAATGAACCAAAGTACCCCTAAAAAAATTATTATACACGTGATTCATAGACAGGTCATCTCATCCCTTCGGGGGGGGGGGGGGGGGGGGGGCAGCTCCTTATGGGCACTTGTATAAGTCCTGACGATTGATGGGATAGTGTTTCCTCAGTTCCTCGGTTTCTGCTTTTACCGATTGTTTCACCCTAACCCTACAAATGTCTCAGGATGGAGCAGAGGGGCCATCGCATGGAAGATGCGGACGCAGATGTCAACTTAAAGACAATAAGAGTCTAGAGCTTTTGGCGTTAGAAACCGACAGCGGTGCTACGAACATAAACACATGATTCCAGCAGTGGAACATATACATCATGTTCTGCCTCCTGCACGATCTACCCAGCCGCCCTCCCTCGCCTTCCAATATGTAAAAGGCTAACTCATGTCAGAACCCAAGCTTCAATGTCTAATAACAGATCATTTCAAAAGAGACAGGGGCTATGACTGTAATCAAAAGGGTTGAAGAACACTTCCCTGTGTTTGTTTAGGGACTAACCTAAATGAAATTCTGCGGCGACTGCACCTTTATCAAGGAACAAGCTAAATTCTGTGTTTTCTCACATCTTTCATTCAGCGATTTGTTAAACACGCGCTCACCTTCATCCATGGCTCTGAGAATGGCAGCACAAAGTGTCATGTAGCCTGTGTACGTGGTCCCTTTATATGTCACCTCACACTGCTGAGTTTCTTCATCTGGCCAGAAGGAGAAGTTCATGGTGTCGACAACAAACACCCAGTTTAAGGCCTGAAGAGTTCAAACAAAAAAGGTTATTAAGTGAGAGACATGGAGACTGTTGTGTAAAAAGACACATACTTTATTGCAAATTGTTTTAATGCAACGGCTCCTCTGCTTTTTTGTTGATGATGCTCATTAATTATCACCTTCCAGGATCACTTTGAAATTCTAGAACACTTTTCACTATATAGGAATCACAGATATTAACCAGGCTTGACATTTGTTTTAACCAGTGGATAAACAGTTGTGAAATGCCAATTTACAGTGTTTGTAATAAATGAATGACGTTGATTAATCTGCTTGTCTTTTAAAAGATCATAAATCAGTAAAAAATGGCACAATGTCGTAAAGCCACGTTACCTCTTCAGATCTCTTGAATTGTTACCTTTATATAAGATGTATACATATAGAAAACACAGAAAATATCTACTTTCAAATGTCATAAGAAACACTTATTCATCTCGATGAAAAATATCTGTGACGGGATGATACAGGCTAAGTGGGACAATAAACGGCTTGTGTTTTTCTTTCTTTCTTTTCCATATTTGCATTCATTCATGCAGTCTCTCTGTCCTCCCTCTCCCTGCCTGAGCCTCGAGGTTTATCACCAACCGAAACCCACTCAACTGAACATCAGTGAATAATTTCTTCTGACTCCTTTTCATTGACCACACACACTTGTTGACAAACTCCCCTGGTCAGAAGACGCTGCCGGGGCCAGTGGATTCCCCTCTTTCCAGCCACTGGCAGTCAGAGCCTTACTGTGTCGGAGAGAGTAGAGCATCTCTGCCGCCTTCCGCACTCCCTCCTCCTCCACAAACACGTCCTGACTCCGCTCCGCCACGAACAGGCCAGACTCACGAGGAAGAAGAGGCGTTTCCATGATGGATACTGTGTGAAGCAAAGGAATCAAGTAAGGTATAAATCTGTTTGTAATTTTAATCCACCAAATGTCAGGGGGAAACGCTTTAAAAAAAATATGGGGGGAATAGAAGCAGCCAGAACTTTACCTGAGCCAATTACTTAAATGTATTTCATATAAGTGCATCACTAATATTTGTGATAAGAAATGAAATTCTTACACACCTTTAATAATATAGTTTTAAATAATAATAATAATATATACTATTTAAATAGCACTATTCAAGTTTAAGCCCTTCGTGCTTCCGAAACAAAAGAGATTTAAATTTAAAACAAAAAATGATACCCTCCTTTTAGGACGTACACATTTTGAAACAGGACAGTTTATATCGCCGGCACTTTGTATCCCCCGTACATCAATTTAAATATGTGCAAGTAAAATATCGTTTTAAGTAAAATAAAGTAAAATAATTGAATGGTTGAATTAAAGATAATAGTTCTGGTTATAATAAAATAATCTCATATGGGGTGAATATGTACTGTAGTGGTACAAAAGTATGTAAAATCTCAGGCAAACAATATGAGAAAAAAAATACTATTCACATAGAAACAATGAATTAAACACAGCAACATAGTCAAATACAAGAATATATTAGATTGTTAGTGAGATAAACAAATCATCGCTGTCTCTCGTTATTTTTACGACACTACTCCGCACTTTGTGTGACTGAATGAAATCCACGTTCTCTCGCTGTGATCAGTCACGTGGTTTACTCCTCATGTTCGGTTTTGGATGATCTATCTTTTGCTGAGAGGATCAGTGCTGTCTGCGGGTCAGTGAGAAGAAGCCTTTTGGCATCACATGTTTCCTTTTTTACGATCGCAACGATCAAAGTGCACTACCAGCAGAACCTCGACCCCACAACACAAACCACTGCATCAACAGCTTCAACACTGGGAATCTACGAACCAGCTCTTCAGTCTTTAACTTCCTGTTCAGCTTCCTGTTCTGACACTTTGTTGATTTGATCCTTATTTCATATGATACGATATGACTTACCAAAGATCAGACAAAGTCTCCTGCTGCTTCACGCTTCCAACTACCTGGGTTCCAGCTGTCGACCAATCAGAACTTCCGCTGTGCAAGCGTCACAGGGTTACTGACCAATCAAAGGAAGCCAAGGGAGGAAACCAGAGGAACGATTTCCGTTTTGAATACGCAAAAATAAACAACTGTTTATTAATTCTGTATAATAATGTTATAGGTCTTCTAAACCAAAATTACTTGGTTCCAGATTTTTTGTAGTCGTTAAATAGATCATGTGTAAATTTACATTCTACAGGGAAACACTAAAAGTTGCATTATTCCTAACCAGTAATGCAGAAGTGGAATTCTTAATCAGTTATTCTCCAAATACAAAATTGTATCGTTTTAAACGTTTAAAATTAAATGTTCATAGTGTCAGCTTCTCAAATGTTTCTCTATCCTGGTTCTGTTTTATTTTATGCTAAACTCAATAAGTGATCGAGCGTCTTACCCCGGGAATAGTGATGGTAACTTTTCACTGTCTTTAAACGTCAATAGTTGTCAGCTCCACTGTTTAAAGGCATAATTCTCGGTTACAGCCTTACACATCTTCTATGGTGGTATATGTTTCCAGAGGTTAATCACATGCAAACTACATTAAAGGAATCTGAAAAAACTAAAGCGCAATATTAACTATCATTAATACTTGAATTTTGAAGTTAGCGTTGCGTCAACAAGAAGCCATTGTTTCCATGATGCTGATACCAGTTTCTTCTGTGAAGATTTGCTTTTTTTTGTGTCTTTATAATTATTCTAATATCTTTGGCTTTTGGACATATGCAATTCAAAGCATCACCTTGGGCTTTTGAGATCTGTGGACTACTTTAGACAAAACTATGGTTCATTTAATGTAGCACAGAGGAATTTTTGTTACTTTGAATAGGTATGAGTGCAAGTTGCCCTGATCTCCGACAGGTGAAACATTCTTTCAACATTTTATAAATGATCAGAGTTCTTATGTTCTGAAAAGGCTACAAATATTTTCAGGAAGCCGTTATCTCAGTTCATGTTATTAATAAATGGCAGCCAACAGGAGTCGACCTTCAGGATGATTAAGCAGATCAGACTGTTCAAATATGACCTTCATAGAAGAGTCATTAGAAAAAGATCTCAACTGCGTCCTCACCACAAAATTGCAGCAGGGACTTCAAAGGATCAAACAACCCTGATGTATTCCGGTAAAAGTTGAACTAAAAATTTTGGTTGCAATTAAAACCGGTATGCAGAGAACACGCACAAGGCTTGTGATTTAGACAGCTGCACAGGGGACATAGAAATAATTCAATTAAATACCAACAATGTCTGGCCAGCAACACAGTACATAGGTGAACATCCCTCGAACAAGAAATTAAAAGCTGAACTGGCTTAAGAAAAAAAATGTAGTCTGTGACTCTTTCTGAATGGCTCGTTACCAAGTACTGACCACAGTGTGCCAATAATGTTTCCGTACTTGTGATTCGAGTAAAAAAAAATATATATGAAAAGAATCCAAACTTAAACTAATATAGATCTCTTAGCTATTACGCATTCAACTTGCAGCCTAGATATTTCCAATAGCAAGAAATCTACCACTTATTTAAAATGTACAAAACTGTCACAAAAACAATTCATCACTTCTATCTACAATACTAGCAGTGCAAAGAAAAGTTATTCACAGAAGAATTTAGGGGAAAAAATCTTAAAGACTTGTTCAGTAAAAAGTGGCATCTTTATTCATTTTACAATTTGAGAGAGTGAAGTCTACAGCATGGAGCGCAAACAAGTATAGAGAGGAAACTGCAGGGACAAAGTATTAAAGTTCAATATCATTTGCCAAATCAATAATCTCTAGCTACACGTTTCCATTTGTGGAGGATAGTTTATTTTACTACACAACTACAAAGAATATCCTTTAAAATGATCCACTGTCCAGGACCTGGTTTGTACAGGAGTCCCAACTTAAACATCCCAAAAAAAAAAAAAAAAGTCTTAAGGGTAAAATTTACACATCTCTTAAAAAAAAGAAAAGAACTCAATATGAAAAGGAAATGTAGTTTACATTCTGCAAGTTGCACAGAGTGGTAATATGGTACAACTGTGTGTAAAGGGACTGATGTAAAAAAACAAACAGAAAACACACCAACCCATACATGCCAAGAAGCACGTGCACACACAAGACAGATTTTTTTAACTGAACACACAAACCCGTCATAAAAAACAAAACCATCCCAAAAAGAGGTTGTTTATTTTCGGAGAGACTGAAGAATAGTTTGACAGATGCAAGAGTGTTAGAAACCAAAGCAAGAGAATCCGATAAGCTATTGGACTACACTCTTAAAATGCAGAACATCTACATTTTATTATATGCACAGGAATGTTGGACATCAAAAAAAAGAAAGAAATACAAAAATAAAAATAAAATTATCCTGAATACTAGTCTGAAGGGGGCAGAAAGGTTGGGGTGTGTCTGAGTCTTCTTCAATCTGAGTCTCCTGGGTTTACATCAAATGACCAGAGTACTGCTTCACACTGAAATAAAAATATAAAATGGAAAAATAAATGAAAATTCGCAGCAGACAACTGCAATTGACAAGTCAATGACAGAGTAAATATATAGCTAAGCAACTGTCGGAGGAGGACGTCTAAAGAGGAAAAGGATGAGGAGGCAGAGCAGGAAGACAGACAGACAAATAGAAAGATGAAGAAAAGCAACATGTGACATCAGCGGGGGAGGGGGGGGGGGGGGAGGAGGAGAAGGGGGGGTGGGGTGGTTAGCCCTTGTGTCCAAGTGGGAGCAGCAGACTGAGGGGGGAGGAGGGGGAGGAGAGGAAGAGGGAAGCAGGGCTGGTTACCATGGCAACACTACACTACTCATGAGACAGCGGCGGCAGGTCTACAGATGCATTAGCATTCGGGCTAAGACCAGATAGCATCAACGAGGAAGTATTGTGCATTATACGTGCCTACTGGTTGCCAAGGAGACAGAAGAGGAGAAGCCTGTGCTATTTGGCAGACTGTGATTTGTTGTCAGTTGATCTAACTAAAAACAACAAAATCACTAGTCTTCCACACAGCAGCAGCCAGGGGAAGAGTCAGTCCACTCCCTGCTTCACAGTGAAATGGCTTAGATGGAAAATAAACACTGCAGTTTTAAGTTTTTATCATATTCAGTGGACAAAGGTGACAGTCAATGAAACATGTCAATCAGTCCCTTTTTTAATGTTTTATCTTAAGCAGTGGGCAATAATTAAATTTGCCTCCTCCGTCAGAGCCATTTCATGTAAGAGGAAGGTTTGAACGAGTTTCAGGTTGCATGGGGAAGAAAGGAAGGGGTTAGTTAAGAAGAGACAGCAGGCAACAGAAATGCATAACCCAACCAAAGGTGGGTTATGCACTAGTATCAGGATGCAATATCAGAAGATCAGTCATGCATTTACAATCTTAATTAAATCTACCATCTATGCATGTGTTGTTCAGTTGAGTGAAAGAGAAAAATAAGGCAAAAATCTTTTCATGATACTAGGAAGGCTGGAAGCTAAGACTAACCTGATGAGATAAAAAGGTTCAACTACAACAAGGTGGCTGAATCAAGATTTTCTAAATCCAATATCAATGCCATTGTAATTCAGTTAGTCCCGGCCAGGACTTGCCTGTGCTGTAGAAGGTACTGGGCATTCTGGATCTGATCCTGGGTGCCGACGATGGTGATGATGCGGTCCTCTGAACCTTCCAGAGGTTCGTCAATCTTGATGGAGGCTCCAGACTCATGGCGGATCTGTTTGATCCGCTGGCCTCCCTTCCCAATGATGGAGCCGGCCAGCTGTTGGTGGAGGAGAGAATAGGGAGCTTGTTGTTGGATTTTGCCGTTTAAAAAAAATCTATTTATTACAGGCATTTATATGATCACATCCATCTAATGCCTTTTCAGTCAATTCTGTTCTACCTCGCACGATTTGACAGCATCAGTGGTAAAAAGCATTTTAATTATAAAAACACAGCTGAACAACTGCACACAAAGAAGCTTTCTGAGCTCAAGTGAAGTCTGCAGGTAAATTAAAATGTGTCCTGCTGACTTCATATGGCTGCAACGATTTAATGATCTGAAAGAGAAGCTTTTCATACAGTGTAAAGCAGCTGTGTAGATATTGTCAAGTCAATCAATCATAGCACTTTATCAATCAATGTTATTGCTTTAACCAGATTTTAACTATTTTTATGTTGCAAGTTATTAATAATTTGAACATTGTGATCATAGTCTTTTCTCCCAGTCTCTTATACAGCAGAAGCTGCAGGTCCACTTATGCCCCGGCTGTCAATCTACATCACTGAGAATATGAAGAGCTACAACACATTTGTCTACAGACTATAATTTATAATCCATTAGACCAGGTTACAGCGACATGAAGCATAATGTGTGCATGCATTGGGGGGGGGGGGTTGTAGGTCTGGTTGGTTCATGTGGTTAATTAACACATTTTTTCAAGAGCCAGGTTGTGCAGATTGACTCACATAAAAGGTTGGGTGGGTAATAAAACCGCTTGACCCGCACAACACTTTGTTGTTGCATAACCAATAGGAAAGCAGAGTAACTAATAAAATGCTTCGGACCATTTCCACAGTTTTGTGAGGATAAGGAAGATCTGACCTCTTAGCACTGCCTAGTGGCAATACTCTTTCAAAGCAGCTTAATCTTTTATACATATTAAGTCATGTTTGTCTGAGAAGCAACTCTCAGAAACAGCAACCTTAAATCAACTTACGCAGCATCATGTACTAAAATTAAAACGTGCCATTTTCTGATGCCTGATTCGATGACATGATATCAGTAAGCTATAAAGGTTGTTGCTTACAGTGGTTTGGGTGTAGAAATCAAAACAACCCATTCACACACTGAAGTCACAGCAATAAATTACAGCTTTAATGTCTTGGGCCGTTTGACACGCAGGAATCAAACCAACCGTTTTGTTAAATGGATGACCCACTCTACATCCTGAACCACAGGCACCACGTGTGACAAAGTGTCATTCATATAAGGCTGGTGAAGTAGTCCACATGACATCATTTATGGCGATATTGAACTGAACCAAGTCTGCCAGAATCCAGATTATATAATGAGGGTGTAGTGACAGAAGAACGTCTTTCTTTGGTGTTATGTTGCTGTCAGCTACTCACATCCTTAGGGATCGTCACTTGTGTGGTGATGACGGAACCACCCATGTCACTATAGGAGCCACGTCCACCTGATGGACAGGGAGACATGTAGACCAACACATAAGAAGAGGGGGGCCAGCATAAGGACCAGAAGTAGAGCTCCACAGATCAATACTTGGCTTTACACATTAGGACACGTGGCTGAACAAATTCTTCTAATCACACTTGTCAACTTAGTGTAGAGACTCACCTGACTGATAGCCATCCCAGGAAGAATTGTTGTCTAATGTACAAGAAAGAATGAACAGTGACAAATTATTTCTATAACCAACATCAAAACCACGTAAGAAGCCATGCTACATACACAATGTGACTTTCATGTCGAAAGCGCCTATATTTTTATTCATATGAGCTTCAACATTTGTTTTAACAGAGATATTTAAAGTAAATGTCATTCCACTAGATTCATTATAACACAATGTTGTAGAAGAACACCTTCATGCTAGAATCAATGTCCCATGAGCCAGTTTGTCACAAAACATCACATCAACAAATCAGTAACCACATCCATATGACATTAAAACCAAGAGGATGAGGACTTACCGTATCCTCCTCCACTCTGTAAAAAACAGAAACACAGACAGGTTATTCACAGTATGGACCATTTTCAGCATTCTACAGATCCCAGGTGAATTTAACGGAGGGTTGCACAAATGTATGGATCATGCAGCAGCCTCTTCCATGGAGTAGACTCAACTAAAAGCCACCCAGTTTTCATCCTTAAAGCAGACTCCTCCTCCTCATCCTTCCCTCCCTCCATCCCCCCTTCCTGTCTCTCCTTGCATCTCCATCAGCCCCCATTTCACCTGCTATTCAGCTGCTGCTGTCGCCAGGGCAACAGGCAATTCAAAAAGCTGTTGCTGAGCAACAGCAGGCAGTATCCTGCCAGCTCTCAGAGAGAGACCTTCCAATCTGTCAACAAAGCGTTATTATTGCCTAGCAACCAACCAAGGCCACCCCCACTCCCCCCAACATCCTCCCTCTCTTTACAGGAAACACAGGCTGGCCGTGAAAAGTACACAGTAAGAGGGCAATTACAGCTGATTATTATGGGGTTTCTTCAGCTGTGGTGATTATGGTTATTTGGTGGGACAGCTCATCACACGCCAAAACTAACATTGCTGCATGGCCAGGTCTCAGATGAGTGTGTGCACATGAATGACCAGCTATATTTGTACTGTAAATAATTCACCATTTCATGACAACACAATAGACAATCACGGCATATTGTCTAGTGCACTGACCAACCAAAACACTAGACTGTAGGCACTTGCAACCAATGAGATGCTAGTACCAGCGCTTGATGCATTTAGGAAAGGGTCACTAACCATGCTATCGCTATAGCGATCCGGTCTGCTTCTTCGGTCACTGGTGACGAAAGAGTGCCACACAGGCAGGGAGATGGTTTGGGGGAAAGAGGATAAAAGAGGAAACGAGAGGGAGATGGGGAGAAGAGATATAGAACATTCTTAGGAAAAAAATGCTTGACAATACTCCAAAGAAAATGTCTGGTCTAGGTCAAACTGCACACACATGCTGAGCAAGATTACAGTATAAACACATTTCCTCTCAGCCATCTTCCCACACAGTAACAGGAACAGCTCTGACAGTGTTATGGTGAGAGGAGTGACAGGTGGTGGGGATGATCAGAGCCAAGAGCTGCTGCTTTTTTTCTCCTCCAAACTCAAATAGAGGAGTTAGCCAGAGAAATGGATTGGGTTTTACTTGGTTCTCTTAATATATCGAACATACATGCATGTTTGATAATGTCATATCACTCAATGTTAACCATGGTTCATTATATATACTATTCAAGAATAAAATATTTGATTGGCTTAGAGGTTTTCTTCAGACAATATCAGCCATATGTCTATAAGTTTGATTTCCATTATGCACACAGCTGACAGCTGGGACATGGCATCCTTCAGCTTTTGAGGTGCAGACATTCATAATGTAGTATAATCTGAACAGAAAAACATTTGTTAGGTTAACAAATTGTCTAATTCTCCGCTTCTTCTCAAAGCATGCTGTTTTGACCCTCATACACACCACCACAAATGAATTCTCTCAACCTGGAAAATACTGGGAGTGTATCCGAGATTTAGGTAATTTAGAAACAGAAGACAGAGGAGGTCATACAATGTAACTGCAGTTCCTTTTAAGTAGAGTGCTAACAGCTAGGTTGGGGAGCAGGGTAATGGACATATGCAGGCTAGGGCATTTACAGGCAAACAGGCTAGAGAGAAATGGTTGTTTGCAAGGCCGCAATTAGTATCGAGGGTTAAGGTCTATGACAGGATAACAAAGATTAAGAAAAAGAGTAATTTTCTCATGAGCTAAAAAAGTGGATAATCAGGCACATTTGAAAACTGCAACGATAAAGACGTAAGGAAAGGAAACAGAGGATGTGTAGGGATACCTCAACAAATACGTTAGATTCTTTGCACATTTGTTTATGGAGGATATGCTGAGCTCTAGTAAATGATTTACTTCTCACAAAGACCAAAGGGTAAAAATGTTTCTCTACAGGAAGCCCCAATTGATGGAAATAATGAAGAAATCTTGTTTTTTCTAAATCAGAGACTATATTGTGACAAGTTCAGGTACTAAAAAAAATTTACAGAATATTTGAATGTCAAAGTATCCCTGTTAAAAGATTAGTTAGGAGGTTTAGGCAGAGGACTGGGGACAGAAACTTACGTTGACCTGTCATCTGAGCCACGGTACGAGTCATAGTAACGAT
Organism: Platichthys flesus; assembly: GCF_949316205.1. Classification (NCBI taxonomy): domain Eukaryota; kingdom Metazoa; phylum Chordata; class Actinopteri; order Pleuronectiformes; family Pleuronectidae; genus Platichthys; species Platichthys flesus. The sequence continues at coordinate 10,796,796 of NC_084947.1, forward strand.
CATCTCTGTGGGTAAGATGGCGAAAAAAAGACACACAAACACACCAAGACATACAGTGATGAGCACATACAATAAGTGGAATGATGAAGATGAATACAAAAATTTATAAAGGTGTGACCCTGGATCGCATGCAGAACACTGGGCTGAGAATCCTATAATTTACAAATGAAAAAATGCAGGAACAGAATTCCTGCAAATTGAAAATTAGCAGCAGAACGTGATCTCCTAAAGAGAAACTATTAACAGTGCCAATGTTCAAATATCAAACACTTAAGTTTGCAGGACTCAACTTCGAACTTATAAGGATCATGAGGTCATTTGAACTGTTTGTAAAGCAACTTACCTATATTACTCATTAACAGTATGACGGGTGTAATTTTAGGAAAAATGTTCTAACATTAATACAAAAGCTATATTGAGTGGCTACACCTTATCAAACGACTTATTCGTTTATAAAAGAACTAGAAAAGCAGGAGAGCAATAGAAAAAGAGTGCAACACGCTGCATTTCATTGATTTCCATCTCTTACCCTCCTCTGTGTGGGTGTCCCATGGGCATGCTGCGTGCACGGCTGCTCCCCCTGCTGACTCTACTGGGGTGAGGTGGTGGAGGAGGGCCTCGACGGGGGCTCATCTCATCGTATTCCCGGCGGGAAGGAGGCGGGGGTCCGCGTGCCCCTCTGCTTGAGGGCATTCGTTCAAATCCACGGTCTCCTGCACTAGACCTGCCCCCACGCATGGGAAACCCTCCCATAAGTCGGCGACCGCCGCCCCTCTCTTCAAACATCATGGTGAATCCACCATATTCATAGGTTTCGTCGTAAAAGTTGGGGTCATATGGCTGTGCACGGCCCTTTATGGGAGCCTAGGGAAGGAGGACAAAGGGAAATATATTGACAATTTAAAATGCATGGCTCACACTGTAAGAACAGTGTGTAGAGAATAAATGTAAATCTACTACCAACAATATGTGGAGAAAATCAAACTCGCCGAAGAGGCATAAAATATTCGTATGCATCATTGTTTTGCTATTTTCAGTGTCTTGCACTAAACTAGATTAAAAATTAATTAAATTAATTAACTCAATACATGCATTCTCCCTTCTGTCTTCAATGTCTAAAAAGCAAAAGCCTCTGAGCGCTTTGGAAGATTCTTACATCAGCGATGAGCTCCAGCATCGTCTTGATACACTCCACCACCCTCTCAGTTTTACCACCAACCAGCACCACCCGGTCGGTCGACTGAGGACAACACTCCTGGAACAGCTTGATGCTGGTTTTGGTGTTCTGGAAACACACAGATACAGGTTCAGGTAATCAGGCCCAGAAAGGGACAACGCTTTGATATATAAATAAATAAAAAACAGTAGCTGATTCTTAGAATTTTTTTTAAGAACATTAACTCTGGTGCCTTAACTAGTACATTTCACACATCATTTTAATGGTATGTCCACATCTTTGGTCAATATCTAAGCTTAAAAGTGTTACCTGACAACTGTCATTAATTTGGCAGCACACAAGGCTGTCAGAGCATGCATGTTGTACATTACTTGCATCTCAATCCATAAACTTCTTTTCAACTAATGTCACTGTAAAAGAAAACTATAGAGTCTCTTGAATTCACATACCTCCCGCAGCTCCTTGATCTTGGCTCCCTTCACCCCAATGATCGAGCCAGCCAGGCTTTGGTGAATCAGCAGACGTAGCTCACAGTCAAAATCCATTCCATTGTACTGCTGGTACTGACAGGGACATTTGGCTAGTTAATAATATGATTCAATCTACGCAGCTTTCAGAAATAATGCTATGTTTTGCTTCAAAACCGAGTGGAGACAAGTAATTAAACAATAATAAAAATACAGAACACAATAAATCTATTTTGTGTGCTGAAACTGACATTTACAGACAATTTGATGACAGTTGTAAACATTGATATGAAGAGAAAATCAATAAGTTCGGTGCGCACCTCCTCCAGCGTTGGGATAATTTTGAGCATGATTTCTCCAACTGTCTCGATGTCGGCACTTATGCTCAGGATGCTTCATATTTCAGCCATCAGTGACAAGCACAGCCACAAAGAGGGAGGGGTTTAGGGTGCCAACACGGCATCCAGGGGAGGGGAGGAAACAACATTTTAGAACAGAATTTATGATGTCCCCCTCTTTTGCCATTGAAAAGCTGTCAAACCCCAATTAACAACTCTCTCCCGAGACTAACACAGCTAAATAAACTGCTGATGTCCATTTCTGATATTTATATGCTAGGTAATTCAACACTGTCATTGGAAAGAGGCAGATACTTAAACAACACAAGAAAGAAAAGTCTTTTGTCCAGAGAAAGGAAGAAAGAAGACAAAATTAAAAAGGGACCCAAAGAAAAGTGACTGCATTTGGTGACCACTGAAGGGGCAAGACGGGGGAGGTGAGGGAGATCTGGCAGCAATAAGCACCAATGGTGCCAAAGACAACTCTACAGTCCTAAAGCAGTTTGGCGGATGCACACCACAAAGAGCGACTACCAAAAAAGGGAGCTAAACAATGCGCTCAACACAAATTTATCTTATCAGGGAATTAAACTTTTCTGGTTCATATCATTTGCTAAAGGCCCAGTGTTAAAATATTTTTGGGTTTACATTGATGCTAAATTTAGCCAAGAAATTGTAAGTATTTTGTGGTAGGCATCCACCTAGTGAGTTAATAAAATATAATGAATTACTAATCAAGAGAACTTAAGCACAGTTTGTTCAAGGAAGCAGAATGGTAGACAGCTGAGGAAGAGTGGCAGATTACACCATGGAAAATGAAGTTGGCCACCGGTGGAGTTGATGTTTTTAAAAAAAAGGATTGGAAAAGCGACAAACATTAAAACCAAAAAATACATGAGTGAGTTGGACAGAGGGAGGTAATCTGTACTTTCAATAGCTCCAGCAGTTGATAAACGAGTTCAGATGAAGGAGACAGGAAAGGAAAGAAACACTACACTAAAGTCCTAGCTTGTCTTTTTGCATTTCAGAATGGAACGAGAGTCTGAGTCTATGACTGAGGACAACACAAGGAAAGGATGGTTTGAGAAGCAGGTGAGCTTATGAAATGGACGAGAACACAAACACCAGTTTATCCACTCTGAGGGGGGAGGGAGTTGAAAACGCAAAAGATAAAGAGGATAGATAATCATCAATGAAAATTAAATTAAATAAAGACATTGCACAGATTATTTCAAAGATTTACAAAGACAGCGGCAGATTGTGGAATAAATCTTGAAAACCACCCTGCGTTTCAATATTGACGTTATTTTAAAAACTGTATATAAAAAGGATGTTGACATTACTTTAACAGGCTCAACAGGCAGATTTGGACATGAACGTATTTAGGCATTTTGACTTAGGCTAATATACTGTGAGGACAGGTAGGTTAAAATACAGTGACTTGACAGAGGCAGGATGACTATTATTCATTTCTTCTTGTTTGTTTGACCTGTAGTCAGGCAGTGAGAGGGAGGAGCTTAGGGACATACCGCTCAGGCCCACTGCTGTCTGGGACTGACACACTGGCATTGTACTGGGCGTGGAATGGGCAGGGGCCAGGGCCATTCGAGCACAGATGTCAATCAAGTAAGGCGCCCATTTAGGGACAGGGCACGATTATGGGCCAACCAGGGTGTCAGGTGGGCGGGCGGGCGCAGGAGGGGCCATCCAGAACATGGGCAACAGAGGAGGAAGTGGGCAAAAAGTCAACAGTAAAATAATAAACAAGGGAGAGGGAAGAGGAATACATTTTAATATACAGGCTCTACACTGTTCAAATGTGATTTTTAATTTGTTTCTCTCAGAGATTTGTTTGTCAAAGAGAGAAAAGGACAAAATGTGACATTTGAAAATTGGCAATGGCATATTAAAAGCATAAAGACTTCAAAGTTGGGGAATAGACCAGAGACAGTGAGAGGGAGGGGTAGAACAAAATGTTGAGGCTACAGAAAGAGGCAATGGTACTAAATGAATTAAGAACTGGGTTCCTTTCTTAAACACTTCTAAAAAAGAAATATAAGCTGGCCCTGCAGTTGACCTCAAACACTCCACTGTGCCCATAGATTTCAATTAACAAGAGCATCAGTGTTGCCACAACCGGACTGCTATAATAAATTATCATTATAGGAGGAACAAATGGACATTAAATTGAACTTAAGTGCCTAGGTCCAGTTTAGCTGAGGCAATCACATGATGTTCATGTGATAAGAAAATCATAAAACCAACTCAAATGGTTTGTCAGAAGGCTAATATCATCACAGGCATCGGCTAACCACATCCCCTGTTTTCATCTCAGGGTAAATGTTTGTTAAAAAAAAAAAAACTCTTGTCCTATTATGACGGCTGGGCAGGGTTGAGAGGTTGAACACCTTTCCAGGGTAAAAACATGTATACACAAAATAAAAAGTTTTTATTCAAATATATGTACTCACGTCTGTACGCAGGGCTTTGATGTTTTTGCCACCCTTTCCGATTACAGCTCCAGCATTCTGAAAAATACAGAGCATACTTACAAAAACTGAACATGAAACCAATTCACAGACCAGGTGTTTTATGACTAATGTCAGAGAAAGCACAATGACTATATATATATATATGAAGCCCGACTAAGGGATGACTTTTTTGGTTTCAAAAAGAGATGTGATCAGGAAAAGATTAGAAAACCTTCAAAAAATAAATAAAGATGAGGGGGCACAAAGAAAAACAGTCTTAAGCAATGTGTAGACGACGGAGACAAAAATACAAATAATTGGACAGGGAGTCAAACATGAATCATTAAATGAAAGGGAGCTGATTTACTTTGCTCTGCAGGAGGATGCGCAGCTCAACCATCTCCTCCGAGTTCCTAGAGCGCTTGAATGATTTCTGATCATCTGCATCCTCAGCAGGGCGCTTACCTGGTAGGAGATAAGACACTGAAAACCCTGCATACACAGCCATCCACAAGATCCATTTAATCAGAGAGCAGTGAACAATAGCCTTTCAGATTAACATATAGTGAAATCTACACAGATCACAGCATGCAAAACTAGGGAAGACAGTGAGAATATACACTGCTTCTTTTCCTATGTTTCCCAAATATTTTGACTGTAAGTCATAGTTAACTTGCTCTAGTTTCAGAAATCTGAGCTAAAAAAAAATGGTAATTTGATAGAGAAAAATGTGGTCATTACAAGACACGCATGTGAAAGGTTTGTATACAGACGCAAAAACACAAAGAGGATTTATACCGTTGGTCTCCGTGTTACCAAATGACGAATCGTCGATCTGGTCATTTTCTGAGTCCATGGTCTTCTCACTGTGGGAGAGATGGGGTTGGCACCTCGGTCTGGGGAACAGGCGGCAGCAGGAAGAGAGATGCAGAAAAGGGGCCCCTGTGAGCTCTGGTAGTCTGTCAACATCGTAAGAGGAGGAGAGGGAGAAATAAGACAAGAAAGTCTGTGTGTGCTGGAGATCCGGTTAGTCAAGAACTCGAGTTGAAATGAAGAAAAACTGGCTGAACAACTGCGCTCCTCGATATTTATTGCGGAGACAAAGGCGTGTTGATAGGCGGAACTAAACAAGGGAGGACCAAACAGCTGCTGCGACCTGCCAAGGAGGGAGAGGCATCTAAAACGCGGAGATATCATACGTTATCTTGATGGTGAAGTTTGATTCTGATCGTGTATGTTTTGGAAGAACATAATCGATTTCTACGTTTTGAATGTGGGTGATTCAAAACGTAACTGAACAGTGTAGCCGTCTACCCAAATAAGCAATTGTCGTGATATCATTAGTTATGATAAAGTGACATTGACGGGGTCGATTGGTATATTATGTTTATTATAAGAGCAAATGCAGCCACCCTTTCGTCTAGCGACGAGTCCTCAACGACACACAACGACGTTAGATAAACTAATACTAAACGGCTGCTGCCATTTTATCTGGGGGGGAAATATTTAAACTTGTTGATTTCAAATCACTGTACCGTCAAGCAACTGATATACCAGTTGTACTCATGCCCTTTACGAACGTTAGCTAGCTCCACTTGTGGCTAACAGCGCTGAAGTCTTTCACTGTGGCTAGTGCTAGCTACCCGGTCAGCTAACTAGCCAGGAGGGAAATGCGTTAGCTCCGAGCGTCATCGTATGGATTTATAACAACAATTCCATTAATTGTATATCTTATATTTAGAAGGGCGGATATGTTTTTACTTACATCACAATACACTGTGGTGCGTCAGTAATCTAAAGCAAGCGGGTTGATGAAAGCCTTACCGATCGATTTGTAAGATAACGAGCTTTAGTCAGTTAAGCTAGCAGTTAGCTAATTTCGCCATGTTGCTATAATTTCAGTCGAGCACAAGCGGGGCTAGCCAGGCAAGCTAATTAGCCACCGTCACAGCGGACACAGAATAGGTCAGTGTGACTCCTACAGACTTGATTATTTCACAGTATCAGTTCACCTCTGCTCTATTAAACTCTGTGGCGCAGACAAAAAGGGCGAAACATCGACAAGAACACAAACCTGCGGCGCTAGACCTCGCTCGTTCCCTTCCTTCTCTACCGAACCGGGAAGTGGACTGGTCGATCTTAAGCGCGCTGATTGGTTGAGGAGACAGCAAATCAAGCACGGAGAGTCACAATTGGCTGGAACATATGCCAATCACATGAGCGGAGGCGTTTTCATTCCTCTTTTCCGGTTATGGTTAGTTCACGTAAATTACCGTGGATATTCAAGTTGTTCTTGTTTACAGGGTTGCGTCTACAATACCATTGTTCATGTGGGTTTCTGAAAGCGTTTAGACGTTTCACAGTTTTATTCCAAGGAGCTGTAATAGCTTGCTAAAGCTTAGGTGGTCGCAAACGGACATACTGCTAAGGTGCTGTTGCATGAGCATAAAGCTAAGTTAGGTCCGTCAACTTTGGCGCCTGGGCTGCTTACCACAACACTGGATGCCTCCATGGTCGTCAGGTAACCTTCACAGCAACTTCGGCGTTCATTATCCTGCTGAATGCTATCAATCCAAACGAGTAAACTGTACTGGTATCACATTTATATGTTCTGCAAGGTGATCAAAGAATCCCATTCACAATATCTCTGTAAGAACAAGAGCAGTGGATAAGATCAAAACAGAAAATAAACAAATGGACACTAAGTTGGTGTTGTTATAATACGTTTTTACAGATTTATGTGTCCCCTTCTTGTCTTTCCTTTGACAGCAGCATCAGGCAGCTAGAACCGCACAAATCTTGCGGTATTAATCTTCAATACATTATTATTAAAATGTTTTTTCTCCCTCAGAGAGAAATTATTTCTCCCTTGGTGTCAAACCTTTAAAATTTTGGGAAAATTCCTCCCTAATAATTTTATATTTTTCCTCCCTTTTTGTTAAGATGTTTTCGCTATCCCTGCCTGCAGTCATCACTCAGTCTCTCCTTCTCCTCACAGTATCCAGACGTGACCCTCCGCAGTGACACAGGGCTTAGCCATGCTGATATGACAACAACAAAATAATAGAATGCAATTCTCCTGTGGACTCTATCAAGCTATCGAGTGGTTTCAGAGATTGAGAGAGAAGATGAACCCTTAACATAGAAACCCAACCTAAATCCTCCAGAGATTTTAACGTTGCTTTGCATTGAATACAATTATCTTTAAGACACTTCAATATACTGAACAGTGTTACATGTTTACATTAAAGTTACAAATGGGCACAAGGCTAAAACAGTTATCAGTTATATTGTTATTCCAAGTGAAGACATAAATGCAATTTATCAGAATTAACCAAAGTCAGTAATCAACTTTTTGGCTACACCTTTAAAATAGCTACTGACAAGTACAGTTCCCTAGAAATAGCAGAAAGGGCCCTAAGTCGAATCCACACAGAGAAAGAAGATGGCCCCTGAGATCCAGACCGTGGTACGTACGACCCAAGCCTGGCTGAAGGCCTCCCGGCAGGTCCAGGTGCCCTTTGCGTGGCTGGAGGCCTGCGTGGAGTGGCTACAGGAAGAGGCCGGTGGCGCTGGACGTCTGTCACAGCAGCAAATTAACCAACAGGTACCCAGGATTTCTGATTATTTGACTGTGTAGTCTTACATGTAAAAGTATCCCACTCCTGACAATACATGTTAACTAAAAAGTTCAGTCTCCAGCTGTGTCTGTAGCTTTCCTTCTCATGGTCGTCCTCGGGAGGTTGCGTTTGCTCAGTTGTCATGGAGATAACTTGGTTATTATGATGTGACTTAAGTCTAAACCGTGGGTCACAAGTGCCTCTATATGGAGTGTAATGATTACATCCTTCGAAGTTAAAAAAATGGTTTCATGCGTTTGAGGCATGTGATAAGCCATCGACTGACCACTGGTTGATGACCTTTGACCCCTCATCAATCAAGGCTGTGACTGATATTGGTTCACAGGCAGCTGATGATTGTTTCCGCTTCTTATCGTCTCTTGTCTAAGGTTCTTGACTTGAAGTATCAGACATTTTATACATTTGCAGATTTGGTACTTTTCTTTTAAATCATTCAAACACCAATATCTTTGCAAATGTCACCAGGGGCTTCCAGGACAAGTCATTTTTTTATTGTGTGATATTTCATAACTAAGCAAATAATGATAAAAATAATCCACAGATTAATTGAAAATAAAAAAAACTGCTCCAAACATCAGCTGCACGGCTGCATTATGTGAGAGGTACACCTTGAAGTGCCTTTAGGGTGTACCACCCTAAGGAGTAACCTAGACAGACACAAAAGATGATTTGTGTGTCTTTCTTTCTTTCATGGAAAACAATGCTCATGCTTATTAATACTCAGCATGATTTAAATAGAAGTTTTATTAATGCTCACAACAGGCTAAGCAACCCCGAAGGACGTGATTCAAACTGTGGCGCCCAGTCTTACTGTCGTGCCCTACAGTACAACTTTGCATCTCACAGAAAGAATAACTCAGTGTAACCTTGGAGCAGATGAGCAACAAAAGCCAGAGAGACGACGCACATCTCTACTACTATCAGCCGAGAATAAGAAGATCATGCCACAGTGGGCTAAAGTGGGCACTAAAGGAGTTAAAGATCGCCTCCTGGTCCGACATATTCTGGTTTCTGTTGCAACACCCTGATAGCATGGCACATTTTTTTTTTCGTGTAAACAGCATGAATCCATCTTGCCTTGTGTCAGCTGTACCAGCTGGTGGTGGCGTCATGTGGGTTGCGTTTTCTTGCATTGACGCATCATTTGTACGCCACAGTGTACCTAAATATTGTTGATGAACAGCTGTGTCCCTCCATGGTCATAGTCTTCACATTTTCTCAAAGTAGAAACTAGAGGAGAGCAGGATAAAGATCTCATTTCTCCAGGCCCGTGTTATCTCATGATGCTTCCAGGAAAATGACAGTGACAGTAAAGGATTGAAATATGTACAATTTAAACAAAATATGTATATTAAAGCACATATGTGACATTAAAATTGCATGAATAAAATGTTGATTGCAAAGTTAAATTGGTTCAAAACCTGGTTGAGATATTATCGGTGCATGTGCTCTACTGGGAGCTTCGCTGATGGTTCAGTCTAATGGCAGCAGGAAGGAATGACCTGCGATACCTCTCCTTCACTTTATCTGTATTGAGTGAAAGTAACTAACTCTAAGTGTCATTAAACAGGTCTCACATTTCGAGTTGCCATCTTGCTAAGACCCCGCATGTCGCCTGATGTGTAATTTAAGGCGCTGGATCAGTGGCTGATGACGGACCTGAGGGACCTGGACTACCCTGCTCTCCCTGAAGGACTCGCTGGGGCCCAGAAGACCGAACTCAGTGGCACCTTCTGTGTCCAGGTACAGGCTTGTTGATCGTACATCACATGTTGTTTGTTTCATCTCAGGTTGTCACTCTGGCTGTTGACCAGTAGAAAGAACTGCTTCTCTCAAGCTCTGGAACAGTCCCTTTCTACATCAGGTCTATCAATCATTTTAGATTTAAATTAGCTTTTTGGTGCCTTGGAATGCCAATGATTATTTCAACTTCATCAATGTCTTGTACACTTTTCTTACACTGTGCATCTTATCCTTCGCGTCGCCTTCTTTTGCCATGATTGTAATGCACTTTGGCTCAACTACTGTTTTTGTTAAAGTGCAATATAAATGAATCTGACTTGACTCAATAATAAAATTAGTCAAAATAGGCTATGAAAGTTCATTTTGACCAGATACAGAACAGTTGTGGAGGACAATATATGGATCTAAAGTAGAAATAAGGCCAGAAGAAGAACAAAACAGCTCACAAGCAACAACACACATCAGCAAAATTGTGAAGCCGTAAAGTGCACAATGGACCAACATGGAGACAATCCGTTTGTAATGCTCCTTGCACTTTGTGTGTCAGTTATATCTGTTGTGTTGAATCTTCAAAAATATTTGGTTCAAGGCAATTTTTTTCTCCATATATTTTCTCTTCCCTTTGACATGATTGGTGTGTTCTTTTGTGTGATACAGATTATATATTCCAATAAGCCAATTATAGACCAATCAAATAGCAGGCTGTTGTAGCAAAATCCAGGCTGCTGAGCGGTTGATGGAAAAGCAATGATTAGAGGACAGTCAGAAGCCATGTTATAACAAAGCACTTCTGGATTCCAGTTCTCCTTTAGATGGGAAATAGAAAAACTCAGCTGGAAGGCCTTGAGACAGAGTTCTTTAATTAAATGTTCCGAATATACAACAATGGGAGGGTTTCTTTGGGGGTCTAAAAAAATTGGGAAAGGCTCAAATTAAATAGGCCTTAAAAATGATTTAATAGTTTTGACATTTTAGGTATTATGTCTTTGGTCCATTTAGTTAGGTCTTATTTATGTCAATGATAAAATAATACAAATTCTTGTGGAAAGTCGTACGTGATCCAGGTCTCAAGTTTAATTCAAACAAGTCTGACATTTAAATTGCTGAAACCTGCAGAAACCCTGGTTATTCTGTAATAAGAGTAATGCTTTCAAATAATTATTAGATATTTAGGACGTCAATGTTCCAGGGAAATTATGTCTGTCACAGATCCCGTTCTGTTTTAGGTGGATTCATTGCTGGACGTCAGTCAGCCTGCGTACGTTCAGCTGCAGAAGTTGCGGGGCACAGACTGTGTCAACGATGAGGTGTCTGCCGTCACACAGACCACACAGAGGTCTTGGGAAGCCAGACCGACCCGGATGCTAGTACTGCAGGTCAGACACACTTATTAAAGAGAAAAATATTGAATTTTATCTCCCGCATTAAGCTTAAAAAATAGATTTTCAGCATTTCAAAGTTTGTTGCCAGAGTAATCGTTATTACCAAGTTTCCTTTGTTGTGGAAAGCACTTCTTCTCAAAGTTGGTGCTGTATTATTATTTTTTATAGAAAAGTTTGTGTTCATAGTTTGTGCCAAAAGTTTGTTACATTATGAATGAACTAGTTTTGACGAAAGCGTATTTGATACCATGAAATACAATATCAAACTCATCTAGAACCAGGCTTTGTCTTTATGTTGTGTTTGTTAGAACAATGAAGTCATCTGCTTCTCTTCCTCACTGAATCACAGACAGGTCCAAGCAGTGAGAATCTATGAAAGAGTAAATTGCTGGAATATGAGGCACAGATAAAATTTGTATCTTAAGTAACACACTTGTCGGCTGTACGGTCTCAAGAATAGTGCTGGTGTTGCTTAGAAACGTTGCGTTGGTTATTTTTTCCATTTTTACTGTTTTGTCAACCATTTTCGAGTCACAGTCCTACGAGTCATGAGATGCACGGCAGAGGAAGTCACTGCCAAAGGTAATAAAGAGACCGGTTATAAAGTAGATGTGTTTAAGTACGTTTTACCATCTCTGCATTTTGAAAACTCCCAGTCGAGGTCATACTGCAGCCAAACAACCTACACCATGACTTACATTTACACTGTTACTGAAGCTGCAGGTAAATTGCACTTCTAAACTTTCAGAATTAGAAATAATGCCAAACTTTGAAGCATATTGCAAATTAAATGGTTTGAGAATTTTCAGGTTCTGTCCTGGTCACATGCACTGTGTGTGTATTTACAGGTGACAGATGGAGTCCAGAGCTTAGAGGCTATTGAGTATCAGCCAATCCCTGCATTCAGTGCTGCACTCAGGTAAAGAATAAATCTATAAAACACGTGTAGGGTCTGTTTGCTGCTAATAATGAAAAAAAAGAAAAAACAATCTCCTAAAACGTTTTGGTGAAGATGTCAAGATGCCAATTTCATTTTCTCACTATGGCTTCATACTGTTTCTTCCAGGCCTGGTGCAAAGCTGCAGTTGCAGGGACGGATAGTGTGCAGACTGGGGATGCTGCTGCTGGGGCCGTCCAACGTCAAAGTCCTGGGTGGTGAGGTGGAGGACTTAGTGGACAGGAATAAGCAGGTAAACCTATTGTGTCATAAATCGATTGTTAACTCTCTGTGTTTGTATTTGTATTCTTAATATTAACTGCAATTAATCACATTATGAGTGTACAACAGTTTGAGAGGCATATTTCTGACCAACTGTGACAGGGCCGGGTGCTGTGTCGGACACTGGGTCTTCCTGAAGAGCAGCAGCAGCCGCAGCAAGAAGAGGCTCCACCAGCACCACAACAAGGTAAACTCATGAATACAAGGGAAGATGATGTGGCACACAGGTCACTGTGGGTTTGAAATATGTGACACAGGGCTCCCACAGGTCCTCGAACTGAAAAATAAAATCGTCCGGAAAGTCAGTAAACATTTTAAGTGCCTGGATTTCTATATTTCTTGCAGAAACAGAAACATTAAAACTCTTTTGATATTTTTCTTACTTAACAATTATAAATAGATGCTACTGCCTACATGTGTCTCCTGCTGTCTTGCAGTTACTCAACTCCAAAACAGATTGTCGCTTAAACAATTGATTGTGTTGCTCTACTGTCAGAGAAGGTGATAGAGCTTGTAGTCTGTTGTCACTGTAACACAACAGAATTGTTCACACCACTCCTTACTGTTGGCGTATACAAAGCTTGCTAGTTGCCATTATTAAAAAATATTTTTGCTGTAACAGAAACAGTTGATTTAGCATCTGAAACTCTGCCTTTACCTCGAGAGTCCTTGAATTTGATGTTGAGGCGAGGGCACCCTGATAACACCACCGCAGACAAAACTGAAACAACCCATATTTATATTTGAACCGTCGTGATGCAGAGTCTCCTCTGGTTTTCTTTTTAGTTGACGATGGAATAGAAGACCTGGAGCTGGACGACGCAGCGTTGTTGGCCAGTCTTGAGGACCAGGAGGAGGTGCAGAGGATTCAGGTCGGGTCTGATAGTGGCTACGGGACACACAGTGAGCCCTCCACTCAGTTCTCCAGAAGCTCCTTGGTCGGGAGCTTTGGCTCCACAGCCTCATCCAGGTGGGATGTGAAATAGATGTCGTCAGGGAAAATAATTCTTGAAAATGTAGACTTTTAAAATAATGTTTGTTATCAGAAATAATATCACCGCTCCAGTTCAGATACTTCAGGAAGCATTAAGCACTTTCATTTAGAGCCTGTGTAAACAGTTATTTTATATAATGTTTGTTCATTTTAATGATGCTAATAATACGGCACTGAAAGAGGAGAAGCAGCCAAGCATCATCGATCTTTCTCATTTAAAGTGCAGCTCTTACTCCTGGGCTTCAAAACATTTCTCTGTCTGTCAAAGTTGATGATCACAATTTTCTATTACTGCAAACTTTGATTAGAATAAACTCAATTCTATGAGACTAATTGTAATTTGTGAATATGGGCTATACAAATAAAATTTGATTGATTGATTGATTGAATTCACTAATTATCGTAAAAAATCCAGAACAAGCTGCCTGGTGATGAGTTATTTTAAATTTAACCAACTTCAGGCTACAACCAAAGACAGGACTCAGCAGTTTAGAAAGATATCAGACAAATCTACGTTGGTAAAAGCTCTGTGAAAATGTTCTTTGATTGACATGTGTTTAAAAGTCACATTTGAATGCCTTTATCCTGCATTAACCCTGGAACAGTGAGCCCAGGAATAATGTTCAATGGTTTAAAAGCTCTGTTAACTCAGTTGGCATTATTTGCTGGTGTCTTCCAGAAGTGAAGCCTCCATCCCTTCTTACAGAGGTGGTTTGACCCAGAGAAGCAGAGGTGGTCCAGTACAAGGTCAGCTCTTCGAACAAGAGGCTCCAGACCTCTTACCCTCCGACAACGAGAATCAACCAGAGGTCCGGGCTCGCAGCATCGCAGAAGAAGACTTTCCAGACGAAGACTTTGACGATCTTCCCCTGGATGAGTTGGACAGTGTACTCTTTCAGGAAACTACTATTGTTAGTGCACAGTCAGACATCAGTCACAGAAGCACACAGCAGAATAACAGCAGAACAACAGGAAAGCCACAGGGTTTGCACAGTACCACAAAACCCCAAACTGCACGGATTGAGCAGCGCACAGCAAACCGCTTGGGGTCCCAGTTTGGTTCTGACAAATTCAGATCCACCACACAGAAAAGAGACTATGAAAGCTGCAATAAAGGAGAGTTTGTAAGGAATGATGTGAATAATGTTATTGGTGAGGACATGGACTGCTCTCTTTTAGAAGAAGAAATCTATGAAGTTCAACCAGGGAGGACTGGAGGACAAAATCCGCTTCCCGACCAACAAGGACTTGGAAGAGAGAGAGACTCTGAAAGAAAATCGTCTCAAAAAGATCCACCGAGTGACGGCACAGTCTCTGCTCTCACTCTCACCTCGCCACCTTTCACGTACTTGTGCCTGCTAGAAGACCTGAAGACCACAGCACACCCCCACACCATGGAGATCCGCGTCAAAGCTTTCATCGTGACCCTCTCGGGGAAATTGAGCAGCAGCAACGGCGGTTGGAGCATCTGCGCCTCGATATCTGACGGGACCGATTACCTGGACGTGGAGCTGTCCGATAGGGTTTTAACCGGCCTGCTGGGTTTCTCCGTTGCGGAGAAGGCATCTCTGAAGCGCGACCCGGCGCGAAGGGGTGAGCTCGACGCCGGGATGAAGAGATGTCAGGAGGGGCTGGTGGACATGTGCTGTGTTATGACAATAGTAGTCCCACCAGAGGGAAGGAAAGCTGTGGTAACTAAGGCAGAGCAGGTCAGTGAGAAGGTACGGCAGGAGCTGGAGCAGAGGGCTAGAGGCGGGAGGAAAGTTAATGAAAATTAGATGGAAAGTTATGTTCTTGATTGGAGATGAAGGATATCCTCAGCACATTTGTACTGCCTGAGACATGAAACTGAGGTATTTTTTGGGATTGGTGATCTATCTGCCCTTCTGCTTCAGATTTAGAGAGCAGAATGTGTGAACTGGATGTCTGGTGATCACCGAGCGGTGTGTCGCAATGCCTCCCATCTGCTATATGTGAATATGACATTCTGTCATTAGAGGATTTCATTCATCTATTCAAAGAGCTATTCCCTGCTCAAAATGCGAGTCATTGCCAGGCAAAGTAAACAGACTAAAGATGGAACATTTTATCTAAAGGATACGTGTCAATGATGGGTTGTTCGCATATTAATTCCAGTGTTGAGCGTCCCAGAATGTATGTGACATTTATAACTATGCAAAGATGAGAGTGAGACATTTGAGATGAGGAATGAAAAAAAATCATCCTCTGATTGTTGTAATTCATTTCCAGCCGTTGCATTCGTTCAGCTCATCCATTCTGGCTGGAAAACTGATCAAATATCCAAGGGCAGCGTGGGTCTTGAATAAAGTCTCCCAGGGGAGAATGAGAGGAAATTAAGGTAAAGGGGAGGCCATGATCTTCGATGATTTCTCCTCGTTATTGAGCCTCATTTATGTTATTGTCTTTGATGAGCACATTTACCACAGATGTGACATCTATGCCTATATTTACTGTATATTGAAATAAAATTGTTCTGGAGGTTTTACCCTTTTCTTTCCCACTCTTCACTGACTAATGAAGCCGGGGCTCGCTGCTAATTTCACATCACCGTTTCTCCTCGTCAAGTGAGTATTGTATTGAATTAGATGGATAACCAGACAAACCAGGGGAGAATGAGAAGAAATTAAGGTAAAGGGGAGGCCATGATCTTCGATAAGTTCTCCTCATTATTGAGCCTCATTTATGTTATTGTCTTTGATGAGCACATTTACCACAGATGTGACATCTATGCCTATATTTACTGTATATTGAAATAAAATTGTTCTGGAGGTTTTACCCTTTTCTTTCCCACTCTTCACTGACTAATGAAGCCGGGGCTCGCTGCTAATTTCACATCTCTGTTTCTCCTCGTCAAGTGAGTATTGTATTGAATTAGATGGATAACCAGACAAACCAGAGCACAGCACCAATGCACTGTGTTTCATTTGGTTTTTAATAGTTTTACCAAATGCACCTTTGGGAAATGCTCCTTTTAGGCACACATAATAGTAATTGAAAGCAGTATAAGCTATTCCTTTGCCTCTGTGATCAATCTTTAAGATTTAACTAGATAAAAAATCTTTACTGCATACATGTTTCTTGTCAGAATTAATTGGGTTAATTAATAAGTCTTGTACCACAGTGTGATAAAGAGCAGAACGCAGGCTTATAAAGGCTCCATGGGACATGTATGCTAGGGTGAACGTTTGCCACGTGCACATGTATGTTATTGTCTTTCCACTGTTCGCATTTCTATTCAGGTAGCCGGTCTCATTTGATTAAGGTATAATCAGATTGAACATCTAAATCAGGACCCTGCTATGAATGTCGATAGGCTATTATGTGCTAATGGGGCTGGATAAAATCGAGGGGGGGGCAAGCCTGTAAGAGGGGTCCAATTTGAATAAGCATTGGGTGATAGAGTAAATGAAATAAGTGGGAGTGCGCTCTCAGCTTGAAGTGATGCTGCAGTCCAACCTCCCTAAAGTACATATGCATTGCAGCCATACTGAGACTGACAGGTGTAGCTATATGGTGAGTGTCCAGCTGTGACCATAGAATTATAAAAAAAATACACTTACTAAAGCTTTTTTTACTTAGATTGCGTGCAGATATTTGGACAGGTTGAAAAGTAAGGGAGAGATTTAAATTAATATATTCATGAATGTTAAATACAAGTCTATGATGTAGTTCTATGAAAAATAACACAAGGATGTCACTCAGTAGAGCACAAACCTTCTGCCCAACTGGCCTTAAAGTCAGTCAAGCTGCACACACACAGGAGACCATTGAAAATGTGAAAACAAGCCTTGTCTCGCTATATTAAATACAGAGATATAATAAAGTCCTGGACCCTTTAACCTTATCAATGCAAAAACCTCCTCCTCAGCTCGTGTCCCATCCTTCTACCAAGTTTCAAGAAAGTCGGTTCAGTAGTTTTGGTGTAAACCTGCTAACAAACAGACAAATGGCAATGAAAACATCCTTGGTGGGGGTAATTGATTTAAAGTAAAGTATTCATTTGCTGAGGAAGAAAAAAATCAACAACAACTATTTCTCTACCGTTGTCGTCATGGTCAAGCAGGATCTTTAATGCTTGACTTAGAAACCAAATACAAACTGGGCCATCTCCAAATTCTGCTGTTGATGATGGTCATGTGATAAGAGCATAATCTTAAAAAGAGCGAATAAAGAACCCCTGTGGTTTCATCGAGGGTCGATCACCACACAGGAGACCACTGACAAGATCAATGGGTAGAAGAGCAAAGGAAACGATATATTGTAAGATTAAATATCAGATAAAATGCTACTTGAGGGAGAATATTTCCATTTAGTGCTGACTTTTACTTCCACTTCATTTCAGGGGAAAATTTGACTATTAGTTACTATTTACTTTGCAGAATTGGAGTTTAAGTTTCAAGCCTTTTATACCATGATGTATTTTGATATTAAGTCAAAATTAACCCCACCTTAAACAGGATACAAAATTCAAACGTGTCTTAACTGTGACATGTTATCAATAATAAAATCATCCAACAATATAATATTTTATAACAAACTTAAAAGGGCCTTTACCGTGTGGCTTGAAGACTTATAGGCCTACTATGTCTGCCACTGTATACAACATATATATCGTGCATTTATGTACATGTATAATGAAATGTGTTTAAGTTACAGGCAGTAAATCACAAGGGCCCGAAGTGTGATAACAAAACGAATACCCAGGACACAAGCTGAACATTTACAGTAGGAGTTCTTTCCTCAGAGATTTTATACGAAAACTTTATCTGAAGCTTTTGACCTTCATTATTTCCTCCTAAATGTACGATATGTGCACGGTGGGTCCGGCGTTCATTGGACGGCATTGTGAGGAAATTACAATTTTTGAGTCTGAGTTTGTCATGCAGCGGCACATAATAAATTACATATTTCAGAAGCATCATGAGAAAGTGCTCGACCGCACTAATAGCTTTCCATTTGCAATATTACTTCCTCGATTATGTTAGTGTTCCACTTCTGTCTCAGTCTGGAGCTGTAGCAGGGGTTAAAAATACGCTTTTTCATTCCCCCCGTGAGTTTGGATGTACCTTTTCGAAATTGCAGATAGCAGGCGAGTGGAGGCTGACACTGAGACAGAAGGGACAGAGCTCACGCATGGGAGAGAGAGCACTGTGCTAATTTCTCTAATGCTCTTATACAGCTGCACTGTACCTCTTCGGTCATTCCAAATATCAATGTAAAAAGTACATGAGCAATCCTAATGCTCCTCCTGCTGCAGCAGCTGTAATTTTCTTTGCCCTATTATATTTAGTAATGAAAAATCCACTTAGACAGCTCAACCTCTCTTTTAGGCCTCCATCAAAATGAGCAAATGGTTTCTCTTCATGGCAAAAACATACCTCTTTGTGTGTGTGCGCTCGTGTGTGCCTGCCGAGGCTTGAGAATGTGAGTCATTAAAGGAATAGAAAATTATGAGGAAATTGGACTTAGGTAACAATAAAGTACTTTCATACTTTGTTTTGGTTCATCTGGATGGATGGAGGGGATGATTATTGTGGTCTGAAAAGCATGAAGACAGGACCCATTTTGCACTCATGAAGGTTTTTAATCTCAACTGACAAAAGTTTTTGGTGCCATGGGTAAGGTATGCTAAAGACCGTTAACGTGTCAACATATGGATTTACAATACATACAAAAACTCAAAACCAGTAGGTTTTGTGGAATTATAATTAAGTGGCCATGTTTTTATTATATATAATAAAAACTGCTGTCATAAGCAGTAAAAGCAATGGATGCAAAGTTATAATTTTTTATACACAGTACATAAACACAGTAAAGACCACTTGCACACACACACACACACACACATACACACACACACAAGAAAAAGGTACAACATTTTTGTCCAAAGAGAAATAAAGTCAACAAAACCATTGTAAAAGCTTTCACTATTTTGCTTAAGTAATAGAACATACTTATTTGCATAATCATAGACTAAAGGTAAAAAAGTAAAAGTTCTCGTTATGCAGAGTTATCCACTTCAGAACAATATGACATTATTATTATTATTACATAATTGGATTTTAACTTCTGATGAATTATGTATAGTCATCACTCTTGTTACTGCTGGACATGTTCATATACAATAAATCATATCAATATGCCAGAGTAACCCAAATAAATAAATGTTGTAGAGTAAAAGTAAAAATGAATGGACTGCGTTAATGAATACAGGTAGAATAAAATAAATAATACTCATAGTACCCTGAATATGTATGAGGAAATATATTACTATTATATTATATTACTTCCTGCCTCTGCAGATTTAATGGAATCTTCCTGCCTGAGCTGAGAGTAGTTGGCTTTAGCGTCGTCATTATTAGTGATTTGAGGAGAAAATTTTGAGCGAGTTGATTACAGACATGACAGCTCCCAAAAAGTCAAAGAGTCCTGAGTACGACCTGGTGGTTGGTTGCAGTACTTGTCATAAATCATTCATCCTCCTAGTTACTTGATGGGAAACGGCAAAATGAACATCACATTGAATTTTAAGTAGTTCTTATCACACTGATGTATGTGTAAGTGTTACTTTTCTGGAAAGTTTGGTTTTAATTACTTAATAATAAGTAGTAAAACTTAATTATTGACAGCTAAGACCCACTCATGATTGGTTGAACATGTGTGTAGACGGGACCTCGCTACCGTAGCCACATTCCCTGATCGCTTCTATACTCAGAAGACGCCGGCGTTCGTATCCAGGATCATTTGTGCACATTTACATTTTACATTTCTTGTGTAAAATTGTAAAACACAAACAATACACCTTTGTAATGAGTCAAGGCTGATGGGTTTTCAGACATATAGAAAACTACAAATAATAACACAATTTCTCCTCCTGTTATGGAAAATCCAGAAATAAAGCTATGAATATGAAGTGTGAGATATAAAAAAGACCATAATGATGAAATCTTGCAATTAAGGAGAATCTGACCTCCTGCTGATAACTCAGGTCAGGTGAATGATGATTAACTCGACTTAATGGGAGAGCCTATTAAAGCTCGGGGAGGTAACTCTGAAAGAGTGCAGACAAACGATTGACAGGCCCACAATACATCTGGCCTCTCTCTTCATCCTACTCAAAGTCGCTGGCAAGTCATTACTACCATTTGAATACAAGCAGGATGTACTTGAGAAGCAGGACTTGAAGGAAAAGTAGCATATAAAGAGATGAATGAGTGATTTTGCTGTGACAAGGAAGAGAATGGTTCGCCCCCCCCCAGTCGGTCTTTCTTTCCCCACAGAGATGAGGCGGTGTGACAATCTGGCCATTAGGGAGGTAATTTGACAAGCTGTGCAGAGTGCTTTAGCTACTCCTTTACACCTCTTGAACATCACGGCACCTTGTTCTGTACCCCTGCTTAATATTAAGAGAATACGCAGGCTGGAGACGGGCACGGAGGATGTCAAATGACTGTCAGTGTATCAAACGCATGTTCTGTTCAGGTCAATGTGGCTCCTTGAACTCAAGGCACGCAATGCACGACATTTATTGTCTTTAATTCATGAGGCAGGATTTGAAATGAAAGGTCACCATTAGGCAATCATTGGGAAAAGAAGGAATTAAGGGGAAATGAGCTCCACCAGTAGGAAGTAGGAGGTATGTATTTTAAACCGAGAAAAGGAAAATAATGATCCTGAATGGTTGAGATTCTACACAGGAAGAAGGCTAGTGTTTAATTGAGAGGTTTGTTTGTTTGAGGATGAACATTAACCATCACAACTACAGGTTTGACCTCAACTTAAACTTAACTCTGACCAGAACCCTAAACCCAGTCAGGCCCTTTGAGGCATCCGAAAGTGAGGACTGGCCAACATCTGTCTTTATTTTACCAAGCCTAAGTTTTCAAAGGTATCCTTGTGAGGACGCTGCATTGACACCCATTCATCATGGACATCCCAAACAATACTTTATTTCCAACTTTAACTATGGGTACTTCATGCCTAACCCTAACCTCTACCAATCCACAAGTAGCTGCTTACCCCAAACCTTAGCCAGGAGCTCAGATTTTTTTTTAATGTTGCTTTAATGACTGGGCTATGGTCCAGACAAGGTTTGTGTTTCTACTTGAAAAGGTTCCAAAGAGGAACAAACACCAGAAGTGCGTTCACATGCAGACACACAACTTTCATATCATATTGTATCATGTATCATAGACATACTTCCCATTCATTGATATAATGCAATAAATGCCTAACTCCAATCTACCTTAACGCAAAGTCTTAACCCTGAAGCCGGCCTTAGAAAGTGAGGAATCGGCGACATGTCCAATGGTCGGAAACTCAACTGGTCCTTATTATGTGCAGCCATACTGATGTACACATACACACACAACTTAATAGGCTGTTGCATTAAGGGAGAAGCAGGGTTAACTTGCCTGTAAAAATTGTAACCAACAATCAAAATTAGTCATTCATTTATGCACACTCACACACACACAGACACACACAGCAAACAAGTCCTGGATGTCCATGGGGACATTATCATGTCTTATTAATGGCCCTGATCAGAAATGGTCCAGCTGGCTACTGACTGTTGCTTCTCCATTAGAATGCATTATCACACTCTTGCAAATGTCTTACCCTCGAACCATGTTAGTCTTTCTATTGACAACAGTGTTGACTAATTGTATTTGATTGAGTTCCCCATAATGTCAACAAATTTAAATCCTGTATCTAGTGAATCATTTATTCAGGCTCAAAACGAGCCGTAGTGGTTAGGCTATTTTTTTCCTTGTCTCTTGTTTACTTTAAATCAACTTGGAACTCAAAGGATGAAAGGAAATACTTGTAGTTTCTGCCTGGTAGGTTTAAACCCATGTTCAGTGTCGGTTTGTACCAGCCTGGACTTAAATAAAAACATCATGCATCAGCGCTGTCTGTTGTAGTAGGTTAATACTCTGCAAGCCTATGATCACTATAAACAGATGTAGCTTTACAGTCTCTACATTTAATTTGCCGCTCTCTCATCATCGTCAACCCCCCAATGATGCATTTCATGATGAATCCCTGGGCTTTCATGCTACTCAATTCAATCATCTGTTACTGAAGAAAAGCGAGATGCCTCTCAGTCTGAAATCCAATTTGATGAGCCTTAAAGTGGACGAGGGAACGGGGAATGTGGAGCAGAATGACGAGTGGGAAGGAGGAAATTAGAAAGGATACAACATGGATGAACGAAGGAGGCGAGGGGGAAGTTGAGGGTGCGGACAGAGCTGAGAAGAGGCAGCACGACACAGGAGGACGGGAAATTTGTGAGACAAACAACTACTGTTTGTATTGTATGTCTCATGTCTAGAGCTGAATATCTTCTTACCATTTCCTGTTATTAACTGTATGTATTTGCATTAAAACTGTTCGACCGGAAGACTTAACTTCAAATTATTTATGACAAAAACATTATTTTCTCACTCATGATCAAATTAATTTATCCTTTACATTATCAGGTTAGCTCTTCAGTATTTTACGGTAATGAAAGTGTTTTATTATTACAATAAAATAATATCCGACCAATCCTCCTTATTACACTGCTCATATCCTCACCAGCAGCGTTATGGAAAAACAGTGCAACAATTTTGAACAACCTGAGATTTTGTTTTTAAGAGATTGAAGCAATCAAAAAATGTATAAATACAATTGGTAACTTAACATCTCAGTACGTCCATGGGGTTCCCAATGGCTTCATTGCGCCAATTAAAACTGACATCGTCACTGCTGCGTATTTTTATGCACTAAAACAACTTCATGTGCACATTGTCAGCAAACCAGAAGTCATGAGGAATGTGGGGGTATACCATCTGCTTTAAACCAAAATGAATCCCCCTTAATAACCTGTCAATTCTGCCTTTCTCCCAGAGTGCTATGTGTGCAGATGGAGACTGTGTGTGTGCAGGTGAGCATCCTACAGTGCTGCTAACTAAATGCATGATCCACAGAATATTTGTGAAAGTTCAAATCCAAAGGCATCGAAAAGAACAGGAGGAGGGTGTTCTGTTTGTCTCTCTCTCTCCCACACAAACACACCGGCCGTCTGTCATGGTCCGATATTCATTTATTAATTAAAGATATTTTACAATTAACACATAGTCTGTTGCTTTGGTTGTCTTTTTACAGTAAGGTTAAAAAAAACTACTGACTGGATTTTGCTGACAACCTGGTGGGATGTTGATCCTGATGGAAAAATGTATTTGGCATTTTGAGGGAACACTCTCTATGCGTGTGTGCTGTGGATCCAAACGGAAATCTGGAACTAGCAGATTGTGGTTTCAGAAGGCGACGGACCGGCCTTGGCTTGGATGCATGTGCTCTGCTGACTTCCACTCTCATTTGCCTATGGCCATTACAATGCGTATCGTCTTAAGATGCGGCGCGCTTAGCTCCCAGGGCCACCGTACCTCCTTCAAAATAGCTTTCTCGTTCACTGAAGCTCATCTAACAGTTTTATATTCATATTTTCATATGCAGTCATTAATTGGGCATTCAGTCGGTGCTCGGTGGAGCTCATATACAGATGCAATGTAATGAAACCCGTTCTGGCCCTTGAAACGGGCCGGATGCACAGTTTAGTTTACAGAGGCGACCCCACCCCCCCTCCCTTGTTGCAAGAAGGTCCTAATGCACACTCAAGGACCATCCACGCGCTCTCTGCTGCCTCAGTCACCATGGAGATTTGTCAAATTCAGCAAATGATAGGGTTGAATAAGTACACATTCAGTCGAGCACCAACAGCAGCCGAACTGGTAAACACTTGGATGCCTGGAACAACGGACGGCATGAAATAGAAAGAGCTGACATGGTGCTTTGATATGCTTTTAAAATCCACATCCTTCCCCTACACTCAAAAAATGGGATAAAAAAAGACGTCTTTTGGTGGCTGTGTGTGGAGGGGCACTAAATGGGATCTGAATTGAAGCAAAGATGGACAGAAGGTCTGAGGGAGGGATGGCACAAATGTAAAGCTGGAATAGAATTAAAGAATTAAGAAGCACTTGATATTCGTCGGGCCCCCGAGGCCATTAGGGGAGCAGCATGCTCTCCAAATTAGAGTAATGAGGAGTTTGGTACCCAGCTAGCTGCGTGAAAAACGGACAGAAAGAAAGAAAGAAGGGAGGGAGCAAGGCAGGGCGTGTGGGATCAAGAGAGAAAACACGTGGTTCTATGAGAGGGAGCAAAAAATCTCCAACTTTCAACGACAAGTATCTAATTGCTTCTACAGGTTCAGCAGCAGTTGTCGGATGTGATTGTGTACAGAATACATTTGGAACACTCAAGACGTGAGGAGGAGTGAGGAGGAAGTGATGAGAGAAAGACAGAATGATAGAGTGAATGAAAGAGGGCGAGACAGGAAAAGAGAGAGAGAGAGAGAGAGAGAGAGAGAGAGAGAGAGAGAGAGAGAGAGAGAGAGAGAGAGACCTGTGAATCACACTCTCCTGCTCTCATCCCAGCATGTGTCCATCTATGTCCAAGCCAGACCCCCTGCCAGGGCTCCTGGGAATCTTTGTGTGTGTGTGTGAGTGTGTGTGTGTTTGGTTGTGTGTGTAAGTGTGTGTAAGTGTGTGTGTGTGTGGTGCAGGTATTTCACATATTGTGGGGACCTAAATCTGTTTGACTTTACAGGGACTCGTCGTCCTTATGGGGACAATGACCCCAAGTCCCCATAATGTTAAACATTGTTTTAACGATGAAGACATGTTTTAGGGTTGGGTTTAGTTTAAGTTTAGTTTTAGTTTATGTCCCCTGAAGTCAAAGATTGACAGAGAAAGAGTGTGCAATGGTCAACAATCGTGTGTTTCGGTGTGTGTGTGCTTTTCTTGTGCACACCTGAGTGTGTGTGTGCGTGTTTGTGCGTGCGTGAATGTGTGTGTGTGAGAGAGAGAGCTCTCCCAGCAGGGGGGAAAGCTCATGGGATGAAGGACACATGCAGCTAAACACAAATGTAGTCATAAAAGAGTGGCTCGACCGAGGCGTTTTCTAAGAAGCTAACACAAACAAGCGTTTCTGAGCGGCTGCATTATTTCCGAGAACAAACAGGGCAGAAGACACACTCTTGATTTCTGAATCGCCTACACTGCTGAATGCACTTGATCCGATCAGTGAAATGGGCTCCATTTTAACCCCATCTCTCAAAGCTGAGAGAGATATTCTTTAAAGTCAAAACAGTTAGAAAGACTACATGGCTGGTCTAATTCAAAGGAGAGCTGTCTGAGAGAAACAGTGTAGCTAAAAGCTCATATGAGGGGGGATGCAGTACATATACACAGACTCGTTATACTCATAGCAAATTCTAAATCACAATATACTGTTTCAGTTAAAAACAGGACCTAGATAAATAGCATTAAACTAAAAGATTTCTTGCTAAGATTGCGCTGTGAAGATTGATCCCACTCTCATGTCTGTGTGATAAATATTAACCTATCAAAGTGACTAAAGAAAGAAGGAAATAAGTAGTCTTGCTCTTTGCAGTGAAAACATAAAGACATCAAAGCCAATAATTTACACATCATATGTTGTTTTTTAACCGTACAAAAATTCACAGGGGCCACATACTCGGAAACCACTGGTCAAAAACTATAGATAAAGCTGGACGACATTACAGTTACAAAAAGAACTGAAGTGTTTTGATCGCCCCCTGGTGGCTGACTGCTATAGATCATAAACCTAGCCTTCACCTTGGGCAGTAAAAATTTTAATTCTTAGAGGGGTTTCTGTCACCTTAGTTAGTTATTTTTACACTGTTTGTTCAAGTGTTATCTTTCTGTGTTTAAGATTGGTTTTAATTTGTGAGGAGAAACATCATGATTGACAGCTGAGACTGACTAAGCATAGGTCCAGTGTGTGTCTTGGGGGGACCTCGTTACCGCAGCTCCATACACTGATGGTTAATGCTCAAAATGGCGTCATTAGTGCAAAATGGCAGCGTTTGTCTGTCTTTATATACAGTGTACTTATCCAGCAGGTTTGAGCCATAGAAGATTGTGTATAAAGAAATGTCCAGATCATAACTTGTCATGAATTGCCTTAATTGCCTTTTTTTGTACATTTAACACTCAGTGAGAAAAAGCTGATATATCAACAATTTGTTTTGGTCAGTTCCTTTGATTAATACACTTTGAATTGCATCATCACAAGATAGAACACCATGAGGTAATATTTGTTTCTAAGTCAGTAAGAAGCATTGGGCTTATAAAGTTTTTTTTTGGAATCTTGGAGTCGACATTTTAATTTCCCCGGACGCTGGACTTAACTCCCCCATTGTGAAGACAAACATTAGATAAATTAGAAACAAATTCCAGGTAGGTGTAAATGTGAGAATGTGAATGTGTGAAAGGACAAAACAAAATTGACCATATTACAAAATGAATGCCTGAAAACAGCTAACTTCCAGTTATCAGCACTGGTGTTACCAAAATGATATAGAAATAATAAATATTTAAATTCATGTGTTCTCATACACATATTGGACAACACATGGTGGTTGTAGCATGTGTAACGATAATTCTGCATTAATGGCACACAATGCGGGTTTTGACATCTCTTGGCTCACAGATTTCACCTCTTCCTTCTGTCTCCTCTGTCTCTGGCATCTTTCCTAGAAGAACTGTCAGCTATACGCAGAGGATGGTGATTGAAGATGGCTTTCCCCAGCTACGTTCAAGAGCCTCACGTACAGTATATTGTTTGGTTGTTGCTAACAGGTGTGGTTCCTGTGGGGGAAGAACTCAACTGGGGAAGGGGTCCTGTGGTGGTTGCTATGGAGGCCAAGGCAAGAGTGAGTGTGTGTGTGTGTGTGTGTGTGTGTGTGTGTGTGTGTGTGTGTGTGTGTGTGTGTGTGTGTGTGCGCGTGTGTGTGTGTGTGTGTGTGTGTATGTATTCAAACATACATGTATGTGCGATCCTGGGAAAGGACATGAGTAAAAATTGTAAGTCTCATAGCAATCAGATTAAATGAACTATATTTTAAAAAAACAGACCACAACGGGATATTGCTGTTTGAGTATAGGGACGTTTTCATGAAAATAAGATTCACTGCGCTGTTATAATAGATATGTTAAAATAATATTTAATACTTAACCAGTTTCAATTTTTTTTTAACTTCAGTTAAAAAGACCCAAAACAAAATGGTATCATAGTTTTCTTCACGTTTAACTTATTATTTCTGCTTTAATCTCTGCACAAATAAAAATTCATCCTTTTTCACCATTGTTTTTTCTTTTCAACAGTATAAAGCAAAAACTATATACAGATTTGTAGGCTAATATAATGAATTATCTAATGTCATGTTTTAAAAGTTAATTTCTATCATTACACTGTTTCTGTATTAGGTATTAATTTTAAGCATTATCATTTGATTAGCAAATGGGAATATGAAATTGAAAATACATGAAAAGCACAAAATCTAAACACTCCTTAATTATATCATTTCCACGTTTTCGTAGTTTATTTAAAATAAACCACTCCTAATAAACAGTAACCTCCTTGGTGCTCTGTGTAAATCATGTTAATCAGACTTACTTTGTGATGAGAAACCTGCTTCATCACAATTTACAGCAATTAATGATCCACAACGTCTATTGTCATGCGCACATTTTTCAGGGATTCTTCATTTTAATTTGTCCGCCTGTGCCAAGACACGTCCATATAATTATCTGTCAATGAGCAATTAAAGCATCCATTAGGGTTGGTTAGGCAGGAGAACAGTGATTAGGCACAGTGGTCACATAAATGTTTATGTATATTGTCAATAAGATGATTATCTACTGTATTAAAGGTTTATCATCATAATTACAATAACTCACCGGCAGCAATTACACAGTAAGTGGCTCTGAGTCAAATTACATTAGAAGAACAAGAGACAGCAGTTTGTTCATACTGTATCATACATACATACAGTTCTGTAAAAATAATATTGTAGAGCTACTATCTATCTATCTATCTATCTATCTATCTATCTATCTATCTATCTATCTATCTATCTATCTATCTATCTATCTATCTATCTATCTATCTATCTATCATCGGCTACACCATCATTCCTTCTTTTCCATGCTCTTACCATCTCCCTTTCTAATCATTCTTCTCTAAGTGCCTCTTTCAATCCTTCCAAACCCCAGTTTCAATTAGTCTGTATTCTCCTTTTTCTTCATCCACCTCCATAAGCTTCCTTCATTCCTTCCTGCCTCCTTTCCTCCCTCCTCTTGCTTTGTGTGCTCTCTGGAGTGCTGGTGGATGACAACTTCATCTCCATCACTCAGAATCTCTGTCCTCCTCTTCATCTTCCTCTTCTTCTGTTGAAGTGGTGCTACATGACAATCCAATATCCACGGTCTCAGCCCCCTGACACTCATCCTCTTCTCTGTGTTTCTGTTTTCCGTCCGTCCCACTCTCCCTCCTCATATCCCATCTTTGTTTTTCTCCTTTTCATATATATATATATATTTATGTGTGTGTGTCTGTGTGTGAGTACATATAATTTCACAATAATTATCCAACTAGTGCTTGACAAAAAACCCTTATCAACTTTATATTTTCGTGAAAAACTACTGCAATAATAATATTTATTATTATTATTGCACAAATTTTATTTAGATTATTTTATTATAATTGTTATTCTTATTCTTATTATTGTTTATTTTGTCTCTGTCAAAGGCAAATTTTAGACTGAGGTAAATATTTAATATATACACAGATATACAATGAGTCCAACCAGATTATACACATTTTTCTTTTATTTATATTATATCTATATCATTCTTAATTAGTTTATTCAATAGGGGAATAATACAAATTTACTTTTTTACAGTATGCACATTACTGATTCATTAGGAAAGATATTCAAGCGTATAAACATTACAAAAGGCTTTTATTTTTTTTTATTTTATTCATACTTGTCATACCTTCCTTTGCCATGATTGTTAAGCATTTTGGTGTAACAATGTAATGTTCTATATAAATAAATCTAACTTGACTTAATGGGAATATATAAAACTCAAAGTAGCATGAGAATAAGAATTTGATGTGCGGAGCAAAGTGGATTGATGTACCAAATAGACTGAGCATAATTTTGCTGTAATAACATAAAACCTTAAAAACCTAAAAAGATACTAAATCCTGATGATTGTTGTAAGTCCAAACAATTTAACCCTTATCTTTCTTATCTTACACAGAAAGACACTCACATAACAACGTTTAGTCGACATGTTTTCAGGACATTCTTTTTCTTAAGGATGCTCAAGAACCAGAAAATTAGCTCAACATATTTGATTTCTTTTTTTAAAAGAGGGGAACACATGGTAACACGGAACTTAAAAATGCCCTCTATGACAGCGTCTGATGGGTGAGTCTAATGTTCCCTCTGTGTGGGTGTGTGAATTTCACACATATGAACACACCTCCTGCCCACGAGAAGGGAGCCATCTGACCTTTTGCTTGTGGTGGATTTAATGAACAGACTGTCATTTGCCATCTCTGTGACTGCGCTCTCATCTCACACATGCAGATGTTGAAAGTGCACAGCTCGATGGCCTCCACTCTATTTAGCAGGAAATCAGAGCCTGAACTCTCTGTTAGTATTCATGAGGCCCATACCTCCCAGAATGATTGACCTGCCCCACAGTGGCCTGAAGAAGCATCTAGACTCTAGCATGTTTTGGGTGAAACTGACATCCAGTGGCCAAGTAACACACTGCATTTGCTAGTTTCTGTGATATTTGTGGAGAAGAGCTTTCAGTTTTTCTTTTTTTTATCATAGTTGCAGATATTTGGTGAAATGAGTCCAGTAAAGCTTTTGTTCCACATATTGTTAGAAGGGTGGTCAACAAAAGCAGTGGCGGAGGACGAACCTCCAACGATTTAGATAAGTTATTAAGCTTTTTATTAAGCTGCAATATCACAGTATATTCAAAAATTCAGAAATGTATTTACAACAATCCATGCATTGAGCTGTCACTTTTAATTTTTTAATTAGAATTAAATTTCTATACAAACAGCTGGGTGGGTTGTGAGCCGACCGCTGTAAATTAGTATTTACAGCGGTCGGCTCACAAAAAATTATTTTTTTTAACTGAACAATTTACCTTAAAAAACAAGCAGCACATGTTTCTACCACTGAGGTCTGTGTGTTTTTGTCGACAGTGATTCAAAACACAGAGCTGCAGTTGAAGTGTGTCGGGGGTGTGAGTGTGCAGCAGCCTCGCAGGCTGCTCTGACTGAATCCTTCTCCGGCCGTCACGTTCCATGGCTCAAACGCGGTCACACTGCAAATACACACATACAGACACACACGCACACCGGCACACACACAAATATGTATAGATCAGTTATAGGCTATGAAAGACTACTTCTGTTGGTTGTGTCAAATCCAAGACGCTTTGTTCATCTTTTTTATTCTTTGTTTATTTAGGTTAGGGTCCGAGATACTATTTGACCACTTCTGGGAAATGAGTTGGGGAAATCCCCCCCAAAAAAATAATACTGATCAAAAACTGCAGACTTATCCTGGTACAAAAATGTATGAGCTTATGCAAAATTGTAGCTTTTGATGTGTGTGTGAATCTTAATAAAGCAGAAATCTAGAAGCGAGATAATATAATTTGTTTTGATATTTGACAACTCTCCCTATAATGTTAGTGTGACAATTGTTGATTATTAATAGATTATGATTCAGTAAGATTACTAATCTTAATAGTAAACAATGCGTAATGTTTGTGGTTATAAATGTAAATGAATAGTTTTTGATTTTGGTCAAGACGTCTTTCAGCTCTTCACCACATGTGGCTTAACACTTCACTTGGGAGCAAGTGTCAAAGTCTTTCTTAATAACTACCTATCTATAAAGCAAGGTTCAATATACATAAACTGTGTATAAATGGTGCCTTATCAAAAATAACTTGCTGGGAGTAAAGAGACAGCATAAGAGCAAAAATATGGAAACCTGGAATCAGTTATTCCAAAGGCATCAACATAAGACAGATGCAAACATCAATTTGATACAGTAATACTGTTATATATATAAAACACACACACACACACACACACACACGCACACGCACGTGCAAACACACACACACACACACACACACACACACACACACACACACACACACACACACCTGTTATACAGCAGTGTGCAGCAGGTGACCAGTTGCGTGCTACTGGATACATTGGCATTGCTGAACTCGGTGCTCAGGAACTGGGGACACTGGACATCAGGGATGTACAAGATACCTAAAAAAACATGCAGTGCAATGTCATCATACAAATAAAGTGAGAGGTTTAAGATTGTGTAACTCTGAACAAGAAATGCTATAACATTTCTTCTTGGTTTTCATTACTTGCCCTGAATGTTGAGTTTGCAATCCTACGTGAGAAGTTTAACAGTCCCTGACTTTCATCTTAAATGAACTTTTCCAAAGGGAATATATTAGGTTATATGGAGCTAATAAGGTAATGATTAACTATAGTTCAAGTTCAATGCAAAGATGGAGTATTAATAGTCCTGTGGGGCCAGAGTCTCTGTTCAAAACAGTTAAAATGTTTCAAGGAGCAATTTAAATCAGTTTAAGAGCAGAATATTTCTGCTTTAAGAAACGCGAACCTGCATCTCTTCTCTTCTTTATCTTCAGAAAGTAAAACAAATTGATATTCAAGAGATGCAAAATGCATTGTCGTCCTCCTTATACCAAGGTCTGTAATGGCATCAACATAATTCAATGGGATGAATAAAGTTACCTCTACATATGAAAAACAACTTTTATAAATTGGCTACAGTGACGGCGTGGGATTTTATAACAGCAGACAGTATCGATACATGGATGCAGTAGATAACAGATCAGGCACAGCAGTCACCTGCAATACACGCTGTCATCAAACAGGAGACGCTGCCAGCATTGAGAGATCTGAGGCCACAGGAGGAGATGTCAGACCGCCGATCAGGAGCGAGAGCAGCTGGAAAATGTTAAAAATCCATAATACACAAACCAGACACAATATTTTACAGCGTTAATGATTTGGTGGCTGCTTCTGTAAAAGGTGTGTTTCAGGGTCACCTGACTCTTTCCATCGACATAATCACTGACAATCACTTGAGCCAGCCAGAAAATCAAAGACAAGGTTTAATTTCATCCTTCTGTGTTTGTTACAGTTAGTTAGAGTAAAATGTTGAATTAAGGTTGTTAAGAATTAAATTTGATTATATCTCACAACATGTTACATTCACCAGGAACTTCGTGACCTTTGAGTTTGGTGTTGAGAACTAGTCTTGCTAACGGCTCGAGGGCATCACTCACACATCCCTCCAATCGCCATCCCCAGTGAAGAAAAGTTGGAAAATCCACACAAAGCGTAGGTTGCGATGGTTTCAGAGTGGACCTAGATAAGGAAACATTATTCATGGAAATTGTTATGTATTATATAATATCTAAACAGGCTGTGTCATATGTTGCTGTTAAACATGTTAAAACAGACATTTACTGCCATACACATTTCAGATCTTTCAACTAAAACTAAGTGTACAGTTCTCTTTTTCTTAAAATTTCGTAATTTAAGGAAACTTTTTCGGACACCGACTGACACTGACTGAAGTGCAAACAATTTTCCTGGGGAGGGGGGGACATGTTAGAGTTAGTTACTCCGGACATTTTTACAGCCCCCTAGTCAAATGTTCGGCAAAGTGTTCAAGTTCGCTCATGTGAGAATAGAACAGAAAAATGTCCAGACAATTCACAGTGAGAGAACGGGTGTGTTGACGTTTCTAAAATTAAACCTTTAGGTTAAGGTCCATACACAAAAGATTTCAGAGCTTTCGATTAGAAGAGTAGAAGATGGCGTCAACATGGTGTGAACAAAAACATTTCACTTCTGCAGTGGAATTTATACATTATGTCCTGCCTCCTGCATGCTCTACCCAGGCAACACCCTTCCTCTGTATTTTCAGGAAACAATTTTGACCCGAATAATCTCCCGAAGACAAGGATAATCAGAAAGTAGACATATTTCGCTAGATGAGTGAGACTTACAGAAATATACTGCTTCACGTCATTCACATATTCTGGCCCTCCTGCCTTCCGCCTCTTGATTAACTCCGACAAGTTCTGATAGGCCACAAACTCGTTGAGGAAAGTCTTTATGCCGAGCAGCTCAGCGACAATGAAACTGTCCTCCCAGGAGACGCCCATCATGAACGAGAGAGGCATGAACACATAAGAGCAGATAAGCTAAAGATGGGACACAAAGAGATAAAGGGGAGCGTGAGTTGACAGGTGAGTCGATGTTCAACTTTATAAACACAGCATGAATGTTAATGGGGGGGTGTATCGTAGTGTGGTTGGGCCTTCACCGCAAAGCTGAGCTGCGGACAATCGAACATCCCGCCCAGCCAGGAGAGGATGGCGTTCAAAAAGGCCAGCAGTGCCATGAAGGAAATGACGTTGACCACAATGCTGGCCACGACACTAACAGCACAAACAGCACCTTGGGAGGCCGCCTCCAACACGTTCTTACTCTTTCTGAGGAGACACATGGAAAAGTTCAATGACCCTCAATCCTCTAACAATACAGTGTCATCAGCGAGCTGGTGGTGTTGGGCTGACGATATTTGACAAATTTGAGTCGGCGCCCCAGTTTTAAAGAAGTACAGCTTAGGTCAGTGTGAAAGTTTCTTCTGCCACCGATGAATTGACATCTGCACATCGACTCTGCACCTTTAATATATCAATTTAGGTAAGACTAGATTTGTAGTTGGTCTCTGCACCTAACAAATTGAAATAGTTAGACCTGCCTTTGGTTCAATGTTGTGTTTCAGAGTCAGTCAGATTTTTTTTTAAAGTCTGCGTCTGCCTGGCATCTCCTACCCTTTGTTCAGTTTGAGGTCTTGGTCACTGATAGTAGCTGTCTTCTCTGTTTCAGGCCAGAACGTCTTGGCGATGGCGAGCGAGGCTGGAGCGGACATCAGTGATGCTGTCAACAAGTGTGATGCCTCAATCTCGAAAGAGAGGCACATACAGGATAACATAAATTCAGAATTCAATATTTCATTTCCTGACAGAGATTTGGCCTTTGTAAATTCTTAGTTTTCTTTTTTTTTTGTCTTTGTCGATTATGTCGTTTCATTCACGTATGTCTTTGGACCTGGAGTATAAAATTGTCAGTGAATATTTTAAACAGGAATCATATATAAAGTTATTTTGACTTATATAATCCTATTTATTATTCACTGAAATTTGGTTTATATTCCTGCTTAAACTACACTTTAAACTGTATGGCTGGCCCTTCCCCTTAGGGCCATTTTATCAAACGCCTTTCATTTTAAGATATTCCGAATCTTTATGAATAAATTACATACAACATATTCTTTTAAATATTGACTTAACTCTGACAATCTCAGTGCAATCATCATCCCCTCGTCCATCTACATATTCCATACTCATATTCCTCACCCCGAAGGAGATAAAGGCTCCTAAGATGCTACCGGAGATGCTGGCAAAACCTCCCGTCATCACAGCGTGCAGCTCAGAGAGCGTGAGCTCACTGAGGTAGGGTTTAATCAGGAGGGGTGTCTCTGTCTGGAAGAGAGAGAGAGGCAGGATTAATTCGATATTTATGGATTAGAGCTGTATTTATTAATATACAAGAAATAGTTCTTATATCATACAATACCTGTTAATACTGTACTATTCCAAATATATTTCTTACTGTACATATCTGTTTATTAACATTCCACTTTAAATACACACAATACTCTGCACTTTACTGCCTTTTTTTGCACTTCTGGTTAGATGCTAAACTGCATTACGTATTATAAGTACTTGTACTGTGCAATGACAATAAATTTGAATCTAATCTAATCTAATATCATTGAATGTTTGTTTGTTAGCATGATTCTTTTCCCTATCTTTATTCAAGAGTGTGGTCTTTCAGTTTAAGGGGAGGACTCAAAAGACATAAAGCTAGCACACCCACAGCAAAGCCGAATGGATTTCATTCGTCAACACTATACCTGGCATTCTATTGATTGGGGAGTTTTTAAATCTAAGAACCAAAGAAAATAATCTGAGAACAGAAGAGAAATCTGAGAGCAGAAGTTTCATGTGTGCACAGAAGCAGGGTGAGCACAAGGAGACGACGTGGAGCTTTTTTTTTTGCTTTTGTTTAGTGTTTAAACTTTTGTTACCTGTCCCAAGAATATATTTCCTGCTGCAGCCATTGATTCTGTTGGTGACGTTCCCATGACGACGTGCATTATAAATCCTAGCTGGGTAAAAAATCGATATGGCAACGTCAAAGGAAAATAATAGAACTGTTGATTCAAAGTATTCTAATTAAAACCAATCATTGTTTCATAATGCTCCAATTGCTAATCATCATTATCTTTGATTCGTGACACTGTATTGCTCATTTTGAATGAGGATTTAAAGATAAATTATTAAAAGTAACTGATCTGACTTGAAATGTGACTTTCCACTATCGTATCTCTTAAGCAGCAGAGTGTTGTTGAAGTTTGTAGATGATGAAGGAAGGACTCCGAGGACCAAGTATTTTAAGTATAATAGAATTTATTACAAGAAAATACAGGTCAAAACGAGCATCTAGATACCCGGAGATTCACAAGCCGAATAGTGAAATCTAATTTGCAATGGTCGAAAGCACACATATATAGGGAGTTTGGTTCCACCCATGACTTCAGGTTAAACACATCCCACATGGGATTTCTGACTATAACGGCACATTTTTGTGTCTGAGGACTAAGATAAGTTACTCAAAAACATTCCCTCTGAATCCATACATCAGCTGGTCAGAAACAACTCCCCAGGTCAAAGCTCATACGCAAAAGTTAAGATAACTGTCTGGAGGACTATCTTAGAATGACTAAGAGTCCAAAAGGCAGGCATCATCAACCTAAGCCTGTCATTATGTTTCAAGCACACATACCAACATGTTTTAGTCTAATGAATACACAACACCACCCAAGCACTATCCACTTTCCTTACCTTGCAAATGAGCCACTGCATGAAGCCAATAGAGTAGAGGATTGAGATGATAGAGCTTATAAACACCACTATAGGCATCACCTGGAGAGAGTCCAATCCTGATCATCACCATTACCCTCATCATGTCAATATGACTAATAAGACTTAGACATTCTAATATATTTAATTGTAACAATCAACAGATTTGCAATTGTTTCGGTTGTATTTTAGTACAGTGGATGATCTTAATTACATTTTTATTATTTTGATTACTTCTATTACAACTTGAGGTAAGGGAGAAACAGCCTGTTTACATGCTCAAAAACACATTCCATAAAACTCTGTCATGACACGGTACTGATATCAACAGGTATTTTTCTAGTTGCTGTTATTTTACTGTTGCCTCATTCACATGCACCATGTAGGACTGTGTCATACCTGAAAGGCAAAGAAGTGGTCTTTGTAGCTGTCGCCAAACACAAATTTAGACCCAACATCTGTGAAGGCCATAAAAGTCTGTGTGGGGAATATTCAGAATTGTCAGTAATAGAAACAGAAACGTTAGGAACAATTGATTGTTCACAGAACATGCAAATCTTCCATCACTTATACTTGAGAATGTAAGTAGAGCTGCAGCAGGAATGTTGAGTTATAAATCTTGAATTTTACTAAAAGAAACAAGACAAATCCTTACATCCATACGTCCATTCTTACATCCCAGTTATCCTTTAAGGTTTGTGAGGGGGAGCTGTAAGCAGCCGCCAATCTCTTTTCAGGACCAACATAGAGAGACAATCAACCATTCAGTCTAACCTTCACACCTATGGGCAATTTAGAGTCTCTAACTAACCTCGTGTACACATCTTTGGACTGTGGGAGGAAGCTGGAGCCACAACAACAAAGAGAGAACGTACAAGCTCCAAAGGCCCTGGGTGACTGACAAATTCATACCTAGAACCTTTCAGACCTTCTTAGTGTGTGTTTATGTGTGTGTGTGTGTGTGTGTGTGTGTGTGTGTGTGTGTATTTTATTTTCACATACTTCCGCTTGTTTTCCAATCCATTCCAGTGCTTGCAAGCCAAATGTGGTCCTGAGAGTCAGCAGACCGGCGACAAACTGTAGTCCAATCCCAGAGAGCAAAGTTTGTGGAGACCACTTCAACACACATGTACAATATATGATTATAAATTAATTTGTTGGCACTTGTGTATGTGTGTGTTTGTGTGTGTGTGTGTGTGTTGAAGCTTTCTTTCGGGTCCATTACCCTGAATGGATGTTTTGAGAACAGCGCGATTAAGAAGATGAAGAGCAGCAAACCAAAGAAAGACATAAGCTGTCTGGTGCCCTGCTGGGCTGTGTCCAGTGCAAGCCAGCACACAACCGCCACCAGTACTGACATATATATACACCTGGAGAGAGAGGGAGAGAGAAAGACGAGAGAGATGAACAGATGATGACATATTTGTACCTCTGTAACATATGAGATATATCAGTAAGAAGAATGTTATAAAGAATTCAAAGGATGACAAAAATACCCAAACCCTCTCTTCTGTAAGAACATTTTAAATACTAAACTGGTACATGGCTTATACAATGATTAGACAGTTTAAAGGAAGGACCTTTAGCATCTTGTTTTATTTTTAGTCGCCTCTTCAGCTTTTTAATAACATGTTTAGTCATGTATTAATTGAAGAGGAAGGAGACACAAGTTGTAAACATAACAATGCGGACTGACAACCTTCATATGACAAACCTGGTTGTTTTAGCTTGTTTGTCTCAGGCCACCACACAAATTAAGTTAGTTTTGCTATTGAAGTACACTTATTCCCCATTTCTTATTAATACACATATTACTAACATATTGTACTGTTTGTTGAAATTATTGTGTAACAGTTACAATCAGTTTCAGTCTTATACCCCAAGAATATTCATTCTCTATTATTACCACTTAATGAATATTGTTTTTTTTTACATTAAAACACAAAACTACACGTGGTAATGAATAGGCCTATATTTTTTATTCTACTCTGATATCTTGAATTGTTACTAGTTACAAGTACTTTGAAACTTATTAACACCAGATTAGGAAAGCGGAACAGAATTTATCTTTTCTCACCATCTGATCCAGAACCAGTTCCTACTTAGAAGGTCTCTGATAGGACAGAGATGCTCCCACAACCGATCGCCATAGCGTTCCATCGTCCAATCCCAGACCAGAAAGAGCACGGTAACCAAGGAGAGGACCAGAAGCCCGACTGCCCGGTTGAGGTTCAGAACACATGCCGCTATCACCATGGCAACAAATCCTGA
Organism: Platichthys flesus; assembly: GCF_949316205.1. NCBI lineage: Eukaryota > Metazoa > Chordata > Actinopteri > Pleuronectiformes > Pleuronectidae > Platichthys > Platichthys flesus. The sequence continues at coordinate 10,835,556 of NC_084947.1, forward strand.
AATAAATTGAGAATTAATGTGAAATATGTCCCACAGTGCTGACAACATTTGAAACCTATTTAATTAAAATTATTCTAATCTCCTCATTTACATGCTGTGTTATATCCTCTTCTCCGAGGGGTCGTGAGCTAATGTTAGATTTAACATTAGTGACCTGCCACAGAGATCTAATGCACAGCTGAAACTCATTCATTGAGTAATACAATCTTTTTACAAAATCATTAGAATCAAAATATAAGTAAATGTTCTCATGCTTAAACACATCATTACACTTCAGAACAAAGTTTGTAACATTTGCAGATCATTGTGAATGTTGTATTCTTGTACATATGGCTTTAATGTTGCAGCTGGTAAAAGGGTGTAGTAATTTTCACTATTCTATATACTGCAGATATAACAATGAATCATTATTCAGTTGTTGTTTAAACTTTGTTTTGATAACCAAAGTAACTGATGATTTAAAATGAAAAAAGCACAGTGGCAGAATAAGCATATAGCATTGGTTTTAAAGAAGGTAAAAATGGAATAACTCAAATATTTGAGAAAAATTACTTTTTCTCAAATGTTGTAGCCATTGAAGCCATTTGTTGTACAAATGGCTTCAAGAGCATTTTAAATGTGTTGCATGTGAAACAAACATGTTCACTTGAATCCATCAAGACTGACGCCCTTTGAAACATAAACCAGACAGTTTTCACATTTCCATTACTTCATTTCAGTTCAGTTTTATGTTTTGTTTTCTTGTCTTAAAGGTTCAGTGTCTTGAAATTAGTGACATCTAGTGGTGAAGTTGCATCTTGCAGCTGAATATCCATGACCTCACCCACACCTTCCAAATGTGAAAGAGAACCTGTGGTAGCCTTCAGTTGTCATAAAAACTCAAAAGGTTAAAAACCTTCTTTCCGCATAGTAATTTCTTCACTATGCGGAAAAGCTTTTTGTTCAAAATTGAGGATAAGTTCCTATAATATGATTGCGTAACCTGATTCCTTAACCTTAGTAGTACCTAAACACACACAAACACACACATGGGCCGAGGCACATATCTTTTAGGATGTCGTTCCACTCAAACCAGCACAACTAGTTTCCAACAGAAGATTTAACAGCCCCTTACTATCGTCATTCAGCATCAACTCCTTAAAGGAAGACTGACCATGTTTTTCAACATACTTAGCGTAGTTTCTTTGATCAATGTCGATGCAAAATCAAAAAGTATCAAACAAAGACAATTTAGAGTAAAGATGAAGGACTCTCTCATGTTTCAAACGTAAGAACTAAGTTTCAGTTGGATTTCGGGCCTCTTTTAAAACACACTGATGGCATGCAGAGACACACAGACACTGGCCCAACACCCATTTAGTGTCTTCAGTTACAGTTTAACAGAAGTCAACAAAGATAATTAACCTGCTCCTAACACCAGGCGTATAAACAGGTGGATCTGGTCACTGTGTTCTGCCAAATAGCCCTGGACTGCCTCCATTTTCTTCTCCAGCATGCTGAGCACACACAAAAAAAAGCAAGATAAGGAAGTAGATAAGGCGAAAGGATATAAACGGAACATAAAACCGATGAGTGAGAGCTGATAATTCAGAAGACAGCGAGGGAATCTGACATGAAGAGATATTGAATGCTTGTGTGTTTGAAAAAAAACAAACAAAAAGACAGAATGCAACCTTTTTTCCCGTTCTTCAGACATTTTCTGTACATCCTCTGCAGTCTCCGCAGCGCTGTTCACATCAATGTATATCTGATCCTGCTCCTTTCTCACACACACACACACAAACACACACGCACACGGACATGCACACGCACACGCACACACACACACACACACACAACCACACACACACATCTTAAGGGTGAGAACTAATAGACATTAGACAAAAAAAAAAAAACTGTTGGACTGTAGCTAAGTAAATAATAATCAATAAATAAATGTTATTTGTCTAATGTCTATTACCTGTTTGGCAAAAAACACTGTGCAGCTGTTTGAATACGCGTCTGAAACTTGATCCTCAAAACTTTGCCATTGATTTGAAACTCCTGTTATAAACCTTGAATGTTCTTGGTGAGGCAAGCTAAGAGAGATGGTCTGATTCAGTAAAAAGCCAGTAGAGTTGGGGTTAAGGTAAATATATAGAAACAAATAATTGATTATCTGTTGAAACGGACTGCAGGAGTTCTCAAACATTCCTATTCATATAAATTTTATTAATCAAGAATAACTTAAGAGATAAGTGTGTGCTCAAAAGTTCTGCCTACCTCTGACTTAAAGGCTATGTTGTTGATTCCTCTTTTCTGACATGTCTTCTCTGATGTGTTCAGCTCCATCCTCTTACTGCTTTGTTTGACACTGGGAGACTTTTCCAACACCTGTACTGTTCTTCTCCCCTCCCATTGTCCCTCCCTCTCTGACTCTGTCACACACACACAGGTATCCTTCTCAGGACTTTGCATTGACTTCCAGTCATCGTCGACAGCCTAAGCAAAGCCTAAGCCCTTATCAACCTGACTACAGTTCACATCTTCCCTAAGAAAATTATGTTTTTCCAGGCCTCAGCTTTCATGAGGACCACTGTGGCGCGCACACACACACACACGCAAACACACGCACACACAAACACACACACAAACACATACACACAAATGTATATGTAAAGTATCATTCAGGGTTTTTCAGTTGAAAACAGGAATAAATGCTATCACAGAAATTCCCCAAAATCTGACCAAATACCAATCAGCATCACGTGACCTCTCTCATTGCTCCCTGTGCCCTCTCCACTGGTGCTACAGATACCATCAACAATGGCTCTGTTCAGCTCAAGTGTCCAGTATGAGAGTGAGCCAGTGTGCAACATACCAAGCTCCAGAAACTGAAAGAGCTAAATGAAATTCAACTATTATTCATATTCTGTTTGACTTAACTGACTTATAACTTTTCCTGCTGCGACATGAACAAATATGTGCCCTGAAAAATCCCTGCAGTGCTCACATGCCCTCTGTGATGAAGGATAATTGTGTTGTTTCTATGTGGATGTAGCCTGTGCAACTTGACACTGCACTCATATTTCTTGAAATATGACAACAGCCACTAGGGAGCAGTATTGTATAATTTCTAAAGACCATAGTGTATGTGGACGGTATGAAGAGGTCAGAGCAGGTGACAGAGATGCAATGGACAGCAGGTGACTGTGAGGAAACAATACATAACAATCAACTGTTATCTAATGTGATAACAGTTGATTATGATGTAGTAATAGTTGATTATGATGTAATAACAGTTGATTGTGATTTAAAAGCTGGTGATAGTTATGTAATAACAGGTTATTGTGATGTAATAACAGGTTATTATGATGTAATAACAGATTATTGTGATGTAATAAGTGATTGTGATGAATTAACAGGAGATTGTGATGTAATAACAGACAATTGTGATGTAGTAATACTTGATAATAATGTTATAACAGGTTATTGTGATACAACAGCAGGTGATTATGATATAATAACAGGTTATTTTAATGCAATATAAGAATAATCTGATGCAACAATTAGTGAATGCTGCAATAACATTATGATTTAATAACTGACCATTAACCAACAACAGTTGACTATGATGTAATACTATGTGATTGTGATGTAATAACAGGTGATTGAATATGATGCACCAATGACAGATTATTATGATGTATTACAGAAATTGAAAAAAAGCAAAAACCGATGAATCAATCAATATTCAAATATCTTTATATTCTATCATATAATTGTAAATACAACTTTAGCAAGTTCACTGTTCTTAAAATCATGATCAATTTAAAATCGTCTGGATTGGGACTGTAGGTCAGGTGTCACTTTTGGTTTTGGGAACATACCTAAACCCACCATTGAAGAGATTGATCATAGACTGCAACTGTTGAAGCCTATAGTGGCGACACAACGGATGGTTATGTACAACCCTGAGGTTATAGTGACCACAAATATACACAATTGTGGTAGAACTTGTCAGACTTGATTAGTGATCAGTGTTTTAGCCACAGAAACAAAGAAGAAAATGAAACCTTACAGGATGTTATAAAACATTATTTTATAACTAACGATCCACAGAGTAACTTCAGGAAAATGTGTGATGCTGTGATTTTTTGAGCCCACACATTTACGTTTGTAAGTCATCAAGACATGCCGCCAACTCGTCTAACTCCAGATGTACGCACATGATAATCAACAGAGGACGCAGACTTATATGTCAGCTCAAAGATAACTTTGTTCACGGTTTATAGAGGGACTTCCATTTTCTGTAAATTATAAATCATTGCAAAATTGTTATTTGTCTTTTGCAATTAACACATCAAAAAATACGCTAAATATGGCTCGCTATAATTTGCTCACAGTGTTGGATATAAAACGAATGGCGCTTTGTCTAACGATGCAGGTGAACGATGAAGGATGGTTCAAGAGGATGATTACATGTTTAAACCGACACAGACCTTTAACAGGGGTTACGGCCTCTGTCACATTTAGAAAAAGGCGCAGGGAGTAATTGGAATATTCTGCTTATGAGACGATGTTTTAATTGGCACGCCCACGCCGCTCTGTGCAGAATGTGACGGCCCAGGCAGCTAGTGAGGCATCCGCCAGATTGGTTCAGACACAGACAGGGCTCCGTAATTACACTCCTCTATTCAGTGCACTGCCTGTGCGTCAGTGCGAACGTCATATTGGAGCTGCACATGGGGGGCAGGACATTGGAGCGGGGGAAAGGAGAGCAGAGGAGAAGGAGAGGAGACTCCTCACAGATGTGGTGTGTTGGGGTTATTGCTGCTCATAGGCAGATGAGGCTGTCAGTCTCTGTCTCACACAGAAGGTGAAACACTGAAGAGACGTATAGCTCCACTCCTCAACCGCTGTGCAGCAGTTAAAGACGGATCAGCTCCTGTGTCAGACGTGCATCCAGCAGTAGGAGCTGTAAAACAGCAGCAGAGCGACGGGGTTGCAGCCGTCCATTCAAGGATGACAGCTTATTGATTCAAGTCTAGCTCTGGCTGGGAGCCCTGTATGATTATGAAATACAGCCTAATGATTTAATAAGGCAATGCTTGGTCTAGTACACACCGGCTAAAGGCTTGGTGATTGGTGATTGCTCCCTCTTTCTCTCACTGTCTCTCGCTTACATACGTGCTGCTGTAGACATTACATCCTCCTGGGCTTTTACACATGGAACCACTGGCTGACCTGCCATTCAAAAATCCTGTAAGACAGTTAAATGCTATAACATGTTGTTTAGCGTGAAACAGCATGCTGCTTTTTCTTTGCATTATGTTTCCCATGTATTATAATTTTCCTATTTTAATGAATAAGACTGGAAACATGACACTTAGGTCACGATCTATACCTTCAGACAGGTTTGTTTTCATTGATTAACTTCAGGCCTATACAGGTCGACTTAGAAATCACTTTGCATAACAACTAGACAATAATGATAATCACATATAAGGACAGCAACTGTGGGATGATAATGATTATGAAAATTAGAGTCCTCAAATGAATGCCCCCTTACATCTCATCTATGCATATAATCTGCTACCAGATCAATGAAATAACCTTTTGTGCACAATGTGTGTTTGTGTGTGTGTTTGTGTTTGTGTGTGTTGACTTAATCGTGGTTAAGTCAAGGTGAAGGCTAAAGCCTGAAACATGCTTCTGCGTTTTCACGGGCCCGTAAGCGCAAGAGCCCTTCCGGGTCCCTTACGTGCTTATGTATCCCTCCTTACGTGCTGACGGGTGTCGACCCCCTTTTCTAAAATTTACGGCAAAGCTCCGCAAGCTCACTCAGCCCGCAAGGCTGTGATTGGTCTGCTCTACATCCCTTCTGGAGCTGAATTTCCGGTTTCATGCCTCATAATACCGGCAGAAATCACGGAAGATTTAGAAGAACGAATATGGACCAAATAGAAGAGCACTTGGCAGAAGATATCCGATAGTATGATCACTTGTATAACCCGTCACTGACTGGCGGATTTGTCCGCCAGAAAAAGGCTACGAGGAGCCGCAGTGGCTATGTAAATAAACAATCAACGAAGAAGAAAGAAGGCGTCTCGACAAAAAGCATTACTCCGCCTAGTGTTCTGGCGCGGGATTGCTTTGTAAGACGCGCAACGGTTGGGGAAGCATGAATGAAAACGAGTCTTGCGCCACAGCGGCGTGAAAAGACGCAGACGCAGTCGCAGAAGCATGTTTCAGGCTTAAGAGTAAGGTGTTCATTGGCTGTCCACAGTGAATGGAGGTCAGTGCATGCAAGTCCTGATAAGTGTATCATCACACACCTGTGGGTGTGGGCTAGGGTGTGGAATTAAAAAAGAGAGGAGAAAACCAAAGGGTTCTTATGGGGTAAGGGTTACGTAAGGGATGAGGTTTGGGCAAGGAGCTATAGGGATTAGTTTATGCAAATTAGGGTCATACTAAGACATAAGTACAAGGTTGTGTGTGCGTGATCCAGGTATTTCTCATGTTGTGGGGACCTCAATATGTTAACACGGTCACATTATGGGGACTTATCTAGCTTGTGGGTTAGGTTAAGGCTATAGGAGTTAGAGGAGTCGTGCAGCCAAGTCCTAAGCACCTATGCACATCTATGCACCGGACCCTACCCCCCCTGCACCCACCCATACCCCTTCTGCATGAAAGCAGAGCAAGGAGCATCATCACTTCCCTGAGAGCCATCGATGAGGTATCACGGTCTGCTTTAACGCTGGTGGGCAGGGCTCCCATACCCGCCATCCACTACCACCAGCAGCAGCCGAGCACCATCCACACACAGAGGACACAGTGGCGAGGACGCAGCGGCCAGTGCGTGACGGCTGAGAGAGAGAGAGAGAGAGAGAGAGAGAGAGAGAGAGAGAGAGAGAGAGAGAGAGAGAGAGAGACCCTCCCTGGCACACAGTGTGTCAGTGTGATTTTGGCTGACGGGGGACCGTGGAGGATTCACGCAGGAACCAGGAGGACCCACTCTCCTCTTCCCCCCTGTTTCACACCTTTCTCTCCGCCTCCTCTGTCATCCTTGGTCGCTGACGATGGTTTTCTAATCGGCGCCCCCTGCGCCCACCTCAGCATCGGATTTTTACGCTTCACCACCTCCTCCTCCTTGGCTGATTTTTGGTTGAACCAGGGGGGCTGATTCCCATCCAACCTGCAGTCCGGGCTGTGCCGTGCCGGGCTGTTTCAGCGAGCCTGGTAATTGCTGAAGTTGGCACCCGACGATGAGCGCCTTGAGACCCGGGAGCGGGGCTCTCTCCGCGCCGGGGAGGAGGGGGCCCGGGTCGTGGCGGTTCCTGTGGTGGTGGGTCGCGGCGGTCGAGCTGGCGGTGGGCTCGGGAGATCCGTGGTTGTCCGCGGAGGCATGCCCGTCCTCCTGCTCCTGCAGCAGCACCAAGATCTCCTGCGTGGATCCGGAGAATGGCATCAACGCCTTCCCGGTCCTGCAGAGCGAGGCGGAGATGGAGAACATAACCGACATGTGAGTTTCTCTACGGGCATCAGATTCACTAAAATGGAGACAGATGGTCCTCACATATAGTTTCATTAAGGTGGCACTTTACAAATAAAGGAACGTCATCCATCACCCCTCCTCTGGCCGGCGAATGTGGCACACACGCTGCGCAAGGACCCGCTTCTATTCCTCTTTACATTACATCTTCATCTAATGCATGCATTCAATATAAAACAATACATTCATCCATAAATCCACACATTGATCTATTCTGCACAGCTTCATGGCTCATGTTTAGCCTAACATTACATAACAGCCATAATCATATGAGACACATCTCAACAACAAACTGCAGAAGACACTGAAATCACGTTATCCTGACAAACGAGACAAAACGAAGTGTGTGTGTATTTGTGCGTGCATGGTGTGCGTGCACGTGTCTGTGTGTGTATGTGGATGGATCTCGCACTCACAATGTCCAAATATTAGCACAGACACTTCCCGAGATGGCTTTGTATTAGTATATTTAAATGAAGCACAGGAGAGCAGAGATGAATCGATGCAGAGGAGAATTTTCTAGTAGAGTTGTTTGGCTTGTAGTCTGTCTGAAGACTGGACTGTCCTTTATTTGGCTGCTGTGAGGGAGAAGATCAAAGATGGCACAAAAACTGTTCTTTGGAAATGTACAGCAGCCTATCAGCCCTCACCACCCCAGCCTTTTCACTCACATTTCAAATGTGGAAATGAATTGAAACGAGTGTTTCCTCTATGTGTGAGCAATTAAACGGGGGGGATTAGAGCATCAAACAGCTGCAGCAGTCTGATTCTTGGCAAAGATAAACGGCCTTGTTGATAATGACTTTTGTCAGAGATAAACAGTCTTCATCCTTCGGCCTTGGATGAGCCTTGGAAGCATTTTTTTTTTTTTTAAATGAGCCATGCAGCCGGCAGTCATGTGAGGAAGGAGAATCCATTCACTCAACTGCTCGTCTAACGTAAACAGACAAATTACTGAGGACAGGGCCACATCTAATTCCAAACGACCTTGCCAAAAAAAAAAAGGGTGAGATATATTATAATCTCCTAGACATCCTGATTTAACCGGATCCGTCTGCATGACACAGACTAAATCACAAAGGATGATATTTATTTTTCGACTGATGACTTGGTGAGATTCTAATGGGTGTTGGCTGTTTGAAAGATACCGACACAGGAGAAACAGCCCAGGGAGTTGTTTTATGGAGCCTTAGGATCGACAAGAAAACATTTCACCTATTAAAAACATCAGAAAATGTGTTATTTATCGTTTTAAAGTACAGATTTATTGTACACAGGGGATCATGTATAAACTGATGGACATTTGTGGGTGTAGTAAACTTAACTCTTCCCTGTCAGCTGAGACGAAACATGCAGAGAAGAGGTGATAAAATCGAATCGAAAAGAAAAGGATACAAAGTGTGAACATGGTCTTGTGTTTGTGAGAATTCATTTTAGGTTGCTCATTATTATCAGGCCTTCTCTAGCAAAAGTCAGTTTTTTTCATATCAGGTTGAAAATGCCGTTTTTCAAAGGATGGATGGCTTCATTTGTCAGCCTCGAAGCTGCTGACATTCTGGGTCAGCTTCTTTAATTATTGAACGGCCCAGTATCACATTTAATTACTTTTTAAAAATATACACATATTCTTTCCAGGTTTTATTTGATAGTGACAGCAGAGACCTGGCAGGAAATAAAGCAGGCAGATAGAGCCGAGCTGATGTGCAACAAAGGTCGGATTTATAATGGAGATGTTGCGATGACATGGTCTTTGGTGTGGTACAGCGTCCTGGACTCCGAGGCCAGCAGGACAGCCCCTGTTGGAAATAACGCTCGTTGTTAGATGTCGTCTTTTCCACGCACACTTCTCAATCTTTTGACTTCCATTGACTAGAATGTGATTATTGTGGTAAAAAAAATTATATGTCAGAGGACAAACACTTTGTATCAGATGGAATTTGAAGTGATTATCCGTGGACCCTTAACGATCTTGGAAATCAGAATCAGAATCAGAATTCTTTTTATTGCCATGTATATTTGCACATACAGGAAATTGCCTTGGTGTGGTTGGTGCACTTTACAAACAACAAATGAATGGATGAAATTAGACTTTTTTTTGTCACCACATGAGAAGTTGCATTTAATGATCCTGTGATTTACCTAAACACAGAGGTGGCTGCAGGACAAAGAGCTCTGCAGTGACTGTTACAGCATGTTCCCTCTGAAGCTTGCTCCCTGGTTCACTCTTGAGGAATTGTTTAGCCCAGAAATGTTCAGATATCTGATTCCACATCTGAGAAGTACACGCGTTGTATTTCAGAACCCGCTCACACAGTAACACTAATGCACAAGAGGGAGTGGCTGCACGCATATCTCCCGTTGGTCCTTAAAACCCGACAGGTCAAGTGGTGAGGTGAAGCTGCAGGAGAAGAGACGAAGCCTGACAGCCTGCTCCTCCTGTGCAACAGATATCAGCCGCAGCCCTTCAGCAGCTCATTTTATAATGCTGAATGCTAATTATACGGCCTAATTATGTCCCTTTGTCTTGTTGAAATGTTTCTGTTTATGCTTGTCCTCTGGTTAACAAATGAGTCTTGTGACACACACACTTGTATCTCCTGACAGTTACATCGTCAACCAGAGCAGCTTCTCCTCCATCAACGACAAAGACCTGCACTACTACAAGAATCTCAGGAACCTGTGAGTCTCCACCAGCTTTTGTTACAGAGGAAAACCCTGATTACACAGGAGGGGGTCGGCGGTTCGATCCCCGACTCCTCCAGGCCGCATGTCAAATTGGCAGTGACACTGAACCTAAATTCAGTGTGTGAAGGACATGTGATAGAAAAACATGTATGTCAGTGTGTGTCAATGGGTGAATATCTCTTCTAATGTAAAGGGCTTTGTGTGGTTGCGCATCACAAGCCCTATACATAATATGTTCTGTGGCAATATTTAAATGTTTCTATACATGTTTGATGGACAATACAGTGACCAATAGGCATTATTAGAACTATAAATGTATTTAATACCGTTAATAACAATAGAAATAACAGTACTAACACATATGAGGCATATTGGTCTACTTTTCTTTTACTAATCGCTCTCCCTCTTTACTTTTTACATGGTCTTTTTCTACTACTTTAAAATCCCATTGTGTTTATCTCTGCAGCTTCTCTGTCTCATTTTATTTCTCATTTAAAAAAAAGAAAAGAAGCGTCCGCAGCATTTTCTACCAACGCAATAATCTGTTAAGTGGGCACCACCTAATTTCCCAGCCAATATCCCATTTTCTGGACAGATTAGCACAAAGCACGTTACACACTGCAAGTGTCTGCGCTTTTTAGCTGCAGCTTGATCCAGTGTGGAGAAAACTCCAAATGCAGGGTGAGGACCACTGTCCTCCAATAAACACTTAACACATAGATACACTATACGTATTTTGTAAAAAAAGGCTACCAGTATTTCACAGTTTGAATAATTTCACAGTGATCGCCAGCTACGCGTCACCTTTTTAAACAGCGAAATGAAAATCCTCGCTCAGTCCAAGTCCTCTCAGACATGATCAATCAGTCACAGAACATTGATTAAACTGACTTAAACTGATATGGTCTCACAGCCTCGCCTCTGAGCTCCTGGTTGTAACTGTGCTGAGTAAGGTAGAGTATAGAGTGACGTTAAAGGCACATTACTTATTCATGAAACGGTTCCCTATATGGAGACATTTTTGAAGAATATATCTACAAGATAAGGGTCTAAATTGTTCTGGAGAAAAAAACTGCACCAATTGTGAAACAGAGAAACAAAATCTAAACTGTCTGGATCGTCTCCTGTTCTTTGGCAATCATCCCTGAAAACTGGATCTTTGGGTTTTAAACCCAACAAGACAGTTTGTTATGTGATTGTGATGATCAGAGAAATAATCATTTTGGTGAAATGTTTTGTTCGAAACGTTGCTTTAATGGCACAGCAGATGACCTTGGTTTCTCTCCATGCGAACAACACACTCTCAGTTTCTTTCAGCTGTTTACACAAAACAGAACTATACGCTCAAATGCAACAAGGCATCAAAAAAGAACATTATCACGTATTGTTTTTCCTCATGCCCTGATAGAGCCACACATACAGTATGTGGCACTACAGTCTCCTCATATCATATTGCTCAAAGGCCAAGGAATATTCCATTCGATATGTGTCCCTTGGAATAAAATGACTAAACTGTACTAAATTACTTACAAAGATTTCCTAAAAAATATAAAAGCTTTTCACAGACCCCCTTGCCAGCGTGCCACGGTCCCACTGATTAAGATAATGTGTAGTATCTGTGCCCTTCATTTCTGTCCTTTGTGTTTGCCTTCGTAATTTAAATCAAAAGGATCTCACCTTCTAAACAAAAGTGCTTCATAAAACATTTATAAGTTGTGATTAATATTCATAAATAAGCTGTTCATGTTTTATTAATGACATAATTTGGGTTGCCAGGTTGTGAAAAAAAATCCCTTTTTTCTGTAATATCCTCCTCAAGGATGACTTATTAGAAAAAAATTGTTTTCTTCAGACGTCATGGAGCTGATCTGAATTTATGTCAACATTTTTCAGAACGGTGACCAACAGCAAGCTGACATATGTATCGAAGCTGGCTTTCCAAAACAACATCAAGTTGCAGTACCTGTAAGTAAAAACACATCCCATGCTTTCACAATATATAGAATACCTTGTGTTTTCTATTGAGCTGTGCAGCCATTATTTATCTCTTGCCGAGAATCATTTGTTTCAAATTATTAAAATGCACTTATCTTTTAATTCCTTTACCTGTTTTGAATTCATAAATTTATCGCATTACTCTTTGAGAAACACATTAAGATCAATACAGATAGTGTATAGAGAGAAAAATTATCAGAAATAAATGGCTGAGTCAAACTCAAACATAATTTAATTTTGATGATTATTACGCTGATATAATGCACCAATTTAAGGTTAATTGTCACTGGAGGAGAAACACAATTAATGAGAATAAATACTTCAGGCGTTTCCATGCATGTTATAATGGACCTTCAGTTGTTGCAACACTAACCCAACTTTTTCTTTTGTGTTTCAAATCTAATGTCCTTCCCTGATTTTCTGATTTTCTGATTTCAAGGAATCTGAAAGATAACAACTTGTCATCCCTGTCCTGGAGAATATTCAGAAACCTCAACATGTCTTATCTGTGAGTTCAGCCTTCACGGTCAATCTCTCTCTCTGTGTCTGTCCGTCTGTCCTTCCAGTCATTATCATGCTCTCAGAGCATCTGTGGTGTGTCCTGGTTTCTGATGTGATGATTTGAAGCTTATAGTTGGGTTTGCTTCTGCCTGCACCCTTGGATTTTTAGATTGAGGCAGCGGGACAGAGATAAGCTGAAGTGACAGTAAACCACCGGGGCACAATATGATTGGCTACGGCCACGATGAAGGAAACTATATCTATCCTTTACTCAGTCTATCGTCTCTGTCATGAAGCAGTAACTGAGAGATTGAAATTAGTGGGGAAATAAATTTGTTATAGTAATATCATTTTGGGTCATATGCCTAAGACTTTGATGAGAAGATGAATGCCACTCTCATCTCTCTGTTAAATATAAAGCCAAGAGACCATTGGCTTGGCCAAAAGCATTAAGACTGTGGACAGGGGGGAGCAGTTGCCCTGACTCCATCCAAAGGCAACGGAACAAGCTTACCATCAGAAGACTTGTTAAATCTGTACCAAAACCAAAGTGTAAAAATGTCAAGTTGTTGTTTAAGGGGTGTTATGTGCTGGACAGTGTCTTGTCCGAGGGCGCTCTCTCTCTCTCTCTCTCCCTCCCTCCCTCCCTCCCTCTCTCCCTCCCTCGGTTGCTTGGCAGCCTCGGGGTAACAGCAACACTCCAGGATGTTAACCTCGACCAGCCAAGTAATAGTTATATAGTTTTTGTTTGGATTCAAAATCGAGAGACAACATCTCTAAACTGGTGAGCTTCAGAAGTGCTTGTCCGAGGCAGTTGGCTGGTAAACCCCTTCCCCAGGTCTTTATGCTAAGCTGCTCGTGGCTGTAGCTTCATATTTAACAATCATGAATGACAGTGGTATCAGTCTTCTCATTCCATTAGTGGCAGGAAAAGAAATGAGCTTATTTTACATAGTGTGAAGTGTTTTTATTGCATTTAAACATATTGTGCTGGCAGTTGCCACATAGAGACCATTAAGATTTTACTCACCCCGCGATCCATTGTTCTTGACTCTGTGTGTGTGTGTGTGTGTGTGTGTAGGATCCTAACGGGGAACCCTCTGCACTGCTCCTGTGAAAACATGTGGATCAAGCTTTGGCTAGGGGAGGAAGCAGACACTCAGGAGCTGCGCTGCATTGAGGAAGGAGGAGGACGCAAGCTGCTGTCCAGACTGATGCTGCCTAACTGTGGTGAGGACACACACACACACACACATGCGCATGCACCGAAGCTGGAGAAGACATTTGAAGGTGTAGCAGAGTGGAAAGCAATAAAGCACCGGGTGGAAAACTGTAATTTGTCTTCTAGAGAAACTGTTCCATTCACATTTGTCTGAGGGTTCATGTTGACCCTAGTTTGTGTGTGTGTGTGTGTTTTATGCCTAATTGTGTATGTATTATTATATGTTCTGTCAGCCCATAGGGTGGTTCGGGATGATTGACTGTAGAAAGGAGATTTGCTATTTAAACCTATGAGAATACATGTGCAGATATCATAGTTCATGCATTGAGAACAGCAAAGCAGTATCACTAATATTAATGTACCCACAGGTAATTGAATTTCCACAGTGTGCATACTGTGCTTATTCTGCACAGCTCTGCTTAGCTTGTGTCTTGTAATTCCCAGAGGCTCAGTGCAGTGCAACATCTCACACGTGAACAACAAAAACAAATGACCAAAGGTATAATTCATTTTTTATCCTATGTTTGTCAATGGCAAGATTAAAAAAAGTTCAAAATTTAGTTGCCTGGCCTGGAGTTAGCTCCTCTTTCAGGCGGAGGGAGAGGGGGGAGGCGGAGGGAGGAGAGGGCGCTCTCTCTTACCTTTTCAAGGTAAAGCCCGGTGAGCCTTTCTTTTGCAAGCTTTCTAAATGCACTTTTAAGATTTATGGAGTGTTTCCCCTTGAGAAATGTTCCACACATTTGATCACCTTCCACTACAAGGCACTTGCTCTTATCTAAGACATATTCATCATATATTCAAAGTAATCCCTAATGGGACTTGGGCACTTTGTGCCAACTATCATTGCTGCCATGATACCAGCCGTGGTCGGACTGGCAACACATCATGGACCATGCATAGCTGCTTGTGTCCATGATGGTGCTGCCAGCCGGTGTAAAACTGATGCAGCAAAATTAAAATGGTACGATTTCATATCCACTCAAAATACTAGTATTACGTGGGAATTGATAAAGACCAAAGCTAAGGACATTTTCTCTGACTGTTCTAGTTTGGAAAACAGTTTCATTTACACACTGTTTTTAAATAGCCTTGTTTTGTTGTTTCAGTTAAATTTGTACAATCCATAGTTTAGGTTATTTCATTAACAATAATAACAGTAATGTACACAGAGCCCTGCTTTAATGACGGGTTAAAAAATATAATTTGATTTCTGCTGAGAATCATTGAAAGGCCACAGACACTGAGGAGTCTGACGTTGTCTGTGTCCTGAAGGGATTTTACTCATGTGAGGCATAGATTAGCTGCTAGTCAGAGGCGAGAGGGATGTGTGACATATTGAGTAGTGTGTGTGTGTGTGTGTGTGTGTGTGTGTGTGTGTGTGTGTGTGTGTGTGTGTGTGTGTGTGTGGCATGACAGGTTGCGTCGCCTTATAGACTGGTCTCAGTCATCTGAGACGTTTGCGTGTACCTGCAGAAAAGGTCGTTGTGCAGGACATTATAGAAGCAGAAAGACTATAACACGAAGAGGAAACGTGTGATTGAACACACATCAGACATCATGACATCAGAGAGTCTCTGAAGATGCTGAGTGGAGAAAATTCCCTGCATGTATCTCAGTAAAATGAAGTGTTATAAAGACCATCTGCACCCTGTCGTATAACACCGGTGACCAGCTGCCACACAGCGGATTTCATTTCCTCTTTCCCTGAGTCATTGTTTATCAGTTGACCAGGAAATAATTTTTCATGGATTTGCAGAAATCTGAACCACTACACTAACCTGCAACAGAGATGGCATTATTGTAAGAATGTAAGGCATTTTATAAATATTTGATTGAGATAAATTCAGAAAGAAATATTGTTCTGAGCTGTGCTGACCAAGCCACAGCTCAGCACTTGGTTTGAATCCCGGTCCGGTCAGAAGTCTTTTTATGTGAAGAGATGTTCCACAGTCCAAAGACATGCAGGGGGGGGGGGGGGGTAATCAGAGACTCTAAATTGCCCATAGGTGTGAATGAATGGTTGTGGGTCCAACTCTGGCTTTTGCCCAATATTAGCTGGGAGTACGGTTTTAATATGCAAAGAAAAAATATTTAGCATTCCCCAGGAAATACGTTGAAACTTAAAACTTCCATATTCTTGAAAGAGTTCCTGTCAAAGCGTAAACGTGTAGCATCAGTCTAACCAGCGAGCTTGCTGCCGCTCCACTTCAGACTTCCACAGACCACAAACCTTTTATGCACTTGCTTAAGAGAATCTTTATCAAGCCTGAATGCATAAATGTCAGCAGTTAATTGATGTTTTATTCTTACCTTCTTTACTGCATATTACATCTCCCGCATACATTTTTAATGAATCTATCTATTTTGGACGCTCAGCTATTCATAAACAGAGTCAGATTACAGCTTGACCTGTCTGTGAAAGCCTGAGTCAGTGCTGCTGAACAATGTGTCCGAACACAGCCTGGATTTTTCTTTTGGTCTCCACCATCACAGATCTGACGAGATGGACAATCAGTTTTAATATAGAGTTTGACTCAAGTAAACAAATAACACTGGATTGTTCCATCCGTTCGGCAAATAAGTGCAGTCAAATCTAGTTTGTTCTTGTACAGTGACATAAAACACCCACTTCATGTTTGATTTAAATTCATAAAAGACACAATAAAAGCAGTCAGAAAAGCTTTATGGGCCTTAATAGAAATGTAATCTAATTTCTATTGCTAATAGGACAGAGCATTTCTCTGCTGTTGACAGCCCTAATCATTTGGCCAGAAAATAGCTCTGGGCAGTTGGGACGCACAGGACACAAACAATAAGTTAGGCTGCAGGAAGCTAAGAATGTCACTGATAACTCCTATTGATCTGTCCCCTCTGCCTCCCCTCCACGAGGCCAGGTTATTTTTGGCATGAGCACAGTTCCAGCAGGGTCCGTGGAGAGGTGGTCAGGGGACCCCCTGGCAGTGTGACATATGAGGAGGAGGACATGGTGGGGCAGGGGTTCCAAATAATGCCCCGGGGTTTACAAAGATACCTCAAAAGCCCTCTCAGTCTGGCCAGGCTGCAGACCTCTGTCGTTTCTCTCTCTCTCTCTGTGCTGTGCTTCCTCTTTATTACTCATTTTCCATCTGTCTGTGTCTTTCACGTGTGCGACTGCTCCTCTGTCTTTATGACTGAACATTTCTGAGTGACATATGAGGGAGGCACAAAGGAGCGGAAGTACCCAGCGATGCCCTCGGGCTGATACAGAGCTCCCGGGCCACCCACATATGTCTCTCTCTCTGTGGACTGTTTACTGCTGCAGCTCCAGTCAAAAATTAAAATAAAAAAAGGGGCTGGCACACAGACGGTTCCCACTGCTGACAGATAGAAAACACACCGAAAATAGTGCTGCTCTGATGCCACTGCCGACCCATGCCTGGGCAACATAAAGAAAAAAATGGTGAATCACTGAGCAGAAATGTAAGGCGACAGAACAGCTGCAGGTGTAGAAAAATAAATAAAAAACTCAGTTGTGAAGTGGAGGATGAAAACAATGAAAATACCTGATACAAACCCCTAAACTCTCCACTTGGTTTAATCCCCTCTAATGTCTCTCCCTTAACGTGTATGATTACTTGAGCTTACAAAGTTCAGGAAGTCACTTGAAGCCTTTGTGGGTAAAAGTAGCTGCTAAATGCTCCGAAAGGGATACATGTTAATCATTGGAAGCAGCTGTCCTGAGAGAAGGTGCTTCTCTCGTTCATGTGTTGTGGAGACGACAGCCGATGGATTACCAGGTCTCTCCTGGTCACAACACGGTACTGCAGAGCTCTGTCTTCATCTGTCTCCACCTCTTTTCGTCTGTCTCCTCTGTCAGTTCATTGGTCTGCCTATTAGGCTCCTCTGCCCTTTGTCATCCCCCACTTTTCTGTCTCTATATTCGTGTAGCTTTTACCTCCCTCCGTCTCTGATCTGGAGTCAGTACCAGCTGGCATTAGGTGAGAGGCAGGGAACACTTTAGATCATCAGTCCATCTCAGGGCCAACATATGGAGACAAACAACCACTCGTACTCGCATTCACATCTCCAGGCATTGTAGAGTGTCCACTTAACCTTCTTTCAATCTGCATGTCTTTGGACTGTGAGAGGAATGCGTAGTATCTGGAGAAAACCCACGCAGACATGGGGAAAACATGCAAACTCCACAAAGAAAGGCTCTGATTCGAGCCACGAACCTGTGAGGTGTCAGTGCTAAACACTGCTCCACCATGCCTCCTCCAGTCCTAATCAGTTAAATTTAAATAAACAACAGGAGTGATTACGTTAAACTTAAAACCATAAAAATCAGTGGAGAGCATATTCCTCCCCCAAGGTCCAACCCTCCTCTTTATGAAATCACATTTAAATTCACTTCATCCATTTTCTATTTGAAACTGCTCCAAATGACACCCACTCATAAAAATCTGTCCCTTAAACATGACTGTTTCATCAACCTATCTTGCTATGTTTAAAGACAGAGAAAAAAAGTGTGCACTTCAAAATTGTATGAAAAGTCTTATTTATTTGTATTATTGTTTTTGGTTTAGTAATTGACTATTGTTCAAAGACTGTACTGAGAAGACGGGCACTTCAGGGGCAAATCTGATTTTAGGCTAGTGCCCCATGGCCCTTTTCCTGGATCCAACCCTGCCTGAAGTGGTGTTAATTTGAACCATAATAATTATAATCGGAAATTAAATAATCTATATATTGGATTTCAAAGATGCTCAGCGGTTCCCAACCCCCTTTACCTTCCTCCCATTTCATATTGTATTGACAGGCGTCACTGCACTCAAACATTAGAACAATGCAGAGGTAAAACTCAGGGACAGATTTGCTTCTCTCCTGTTGTTATATTGGACCAAGGTTTTTCCCCATCTCTCGTGACAAATCCTGACACTTTGTGGAAATGTATGATATAGACTTTATATATGTGAACACCTCTCTAAACACCACAATGGCCGTGCCTATTGTTGCCTGTCACAGGAGCAACAATGACACCTCCAGCACTGGAGTATGCTGTGGCTTATTGTGCCGAGGTTTCAATCCAGAGAGCAGTGTATGTTTTTTTTCCTTTTTAGAAGCGGGCTGTGGGCAGCTATTCAGTGCCCATCCGGGGTACGTGCTCCTGGTGAATGGAGGCAATCTGGAATTACGGAGCGTCAAGAACTGGTTTATGTTCTAATGACACGTAATCTTCACATATTCTTCACATATAATCTTCATATAATTGATTATTATAATATCTTTTGAAAATACAAATAAGCTGCTGATGATGAGCCCACAAAAACCAAACCAACAGACTGGGTAACCCGATAGCTGATCATATCACATGGGCTCATGCGACATGAGCAGCAGGTGCCAGGTTTAATTTCCCGCAGAAGGAACCATTTACTATGCCCCTCTCCTCTCTGTCATCATTTCAAAGGCCTCTTTTTCTCTCTGTCTGTTCATGTAAAGGCTCAAATGGCCCAAAACAACAACAAAAAAGCAAAAGAAACCTAAATAAATTATAAAATAAATTTCGATTTATTGGCTGAAATGAGGTTAGACTTTCAAAGGAAGCAATTACCATTATTTTCAATTCCAACCCATATTTTTTGTATAGCGTCTAATCTTTATAAACAAATTCAATGTGTGAATATACACAGTCTGTAGGCTGCTTGTGTTTTGCAGAGAGAAATGTTCTTGTGTTCCTGGTTGTACTGTAGAGACAGAGACCGTACAAAACTGGAGAGAGAAACCCAAAGGTTCACACCATGAACGAAAGCACATGGCGAGAAAACTGAAAGAAACGAATTAGCCCCAAGTACCTGTTATGTTGACCCTGGCTGACTGCAATGAGTTTAACAGTCTAAATCTAACCTAAACTACCAAGTCAAAACTGAAAGAAAAGTCAATTTAACATCATTTTCCATTATCCCATGTAAACTGCTCATACTGCCTATCAAGGACTGACTGGAAGAATGAAGGGGGGGGGGGGGGGGGGCATCCTTTTTGATTTCATGAGTTCTTTCTCAAATAAATCACCACCACCTCATTTTACTACGTGGAGCCACATGGGAGCTGTAGAAAAAGCCAGCGTTGGCCTTTCAGTACAAATCTAGAGTGACACTTAAACCCAGGAGGCCCCGGGGCCAGGTTCTCTTTTTGAAGTGACTGCTTCGTGTTGGAAATTCAATCGATTGACTACAAAAGGGCACAAAAGGATCAGAAAGACACTTAAAAAGACGACAACAGCAATCAAAGTAATGACAATGAGATGCATAGGAACTAAAAAAGACTCTAAAATTATGACAAAGAGCCACAAAATAACTACAAAAAGACACAAAATGAGTATCCACAAAGATTGTTGGAGGGGCTTTAACATGTACGTGCCTGTAGGGCTCCATGAAACCCAATCATCCATATCCTTCAGAGATCTACATAGAGAGAGCAAGAGAAGAAAAGAGAATAGACCAGTACCAGATTATGAAATTGATTGTGGAAATACCTTTGTCTGGAAAAATTGACAAAATTCAATGAGTGCCTTCTTTGTCCATGTCACTACCCTACGCCAAGTTTGGTGGAAATGCATTTTAAGTTTTGTTAGTTTTTGTGTTATTCAACTTACAAACAACCCCTTTGGAGATAGTACTCTATCTTCTTCTGTATTTTTGTTAAGTCAAACTCGATAAGATGATAAGATGCGATCTTTACTGAGGATTCCCTGTCGCTCTCTTGCCCCTGTTTTTTTCTATTTTCCTCCGATATTTTTTAACAGTTAATACAGTTGGATCCTCAGATCGTTATATTTGTATTTCAAATGAAGACAGACACTTTCAGTTGGGGTAATTTTACCGGTTTATTTCATCCCACATAGGCTTCATAGGGTTTATGTGTGTGTGTGTGTGTGTGTGTGTGTGTGTGTGTGTGTGTGTGTGTGTGTGTGCGGATGGCTGTAGTGGCAGAGGAAAAAACTGATTTACTGAGAGTCTGTTAAGATATGTGGCTCTGATATGGCAGCGGGCCGGCCAATCGCTGGAATGACTGTTTTTTAGTGCGTCTTGCAGTGATTGAGAGGGTTGCCGTAGTGATAAGTGGGTTGCCCTGGTGATAAGCATTCTGCCGATGGACAGGACAGGTTGGGAGAGGAGGGGACGAGGGGACGGAGAGGGTTCGATAAGACACTCTGTCCAGGTTTATCTGCAGTAGCTGTTGACACCTGTGTCTTCGCTGCTCCTGGTTTTTGATCTCATTGCTCTCGCCGTTATATCATTTTACTCTTTCCATCTGTTCTTTTTTTTTTTTTTTACGATCTGGCCTTCTTCATTTTATCATCTCTTTTCTTCTTCTCTGCTTTATTCTCTCATCATTTTTGTTCCCCTTCCCCGCTGGTCCTCTTCTCTTCTCTTCTTCCTCCTTTCTTCACCGATGATGTTATTAGACAGTGGGACAAGGACGGCAAGACCCTGATTGAGTCTGATTGGTCATACTCAGGTCACCTCCTGGTCAGCATTGCATTGTCTGCGCACGCACGGACGTGCACGCACACAAACACACACACACACACACACACACACACACACACACACACACACACACACACACACACACACACACACACACAGTGTCTAGTGTCACCAGTGTCTTTGCTTGGACAGAGGCTTCAGACTCTGTCCAATCAATTTAGTACTTGCTCTGCTGAAGACATGCAGTAGTAATCAGTGTAACCATCACTGTGTTTGAACTCTGCCTCTTTGTCTGACTGTTTGATTGGAGTGACTGTGCTTAAATGCAAGTGTGTTACTTTGTGTATGTGTTTGAGAGAGATTGAGTTTGAGGTCTCTCTTTGTGTGCATCTCTTTTCACTCGGTGGCAGTGGGTGTGTGTGTGTTCCTGCTCTTCCACTCTTATTGTCGAGGTTGTTACGTGCCTTGTGTTTTAACTGAACGGACGAGAGTCGGCCATGAATCCTAAGTTTGCTTTCCTCCCCAACCCCCTCTCTCAATCCATCACTATATCCTTGTCTCTCTGTCTTTCTCATCCTCTTCCTCTTCGTCCCCACTCCCTGGTTGTATGTAGAGGTACCCATGGCAACTCTGAGCCCAGACAAAGTGACAGTAATGGAGGGGGCGAACGTGCTGCTGTCCTGCACGACCTCCGGCGTGCCTTCACCTGAGCTGATATGGAACATGGCACTGGTCACCAACTATGTGGTAAGACTACACATGCACGTGCATGAAAATCCAGACTATGGTCCAGACCATGGTTCAAGTCTTTTTCTTTGTGACATTGTTTATATTTGATATGGTTAGTTTTGGTTCCACATTGAACTCAAACGAATAGTCTATTAAGTGATTATTTAATCAAAAGGAAAAACTTGATAACTGAGTAATTGTCTCTGTCCTTTTTCAATTTAAGAGATTTGCCAGTTTCAACTTTTAAAATAATGAATTTTTAAAAGTTGACGTTTTTATCATATACACTCAGTTTATTAGGTATACCTGGCTAAAACCAATACAGCTCAGACAACAGCCCTTCAATAAATCCTGTATCCTGAAGGTTATAATGTTCAGGATGTTTAGGCCTGTAGTGTGAGGTGCTGGTGAATTGTTTTTCACTTCCAGGTGTTTCTACTGTCTCCTCATTTGTATAAATACAGTGGACCAACAGGAGCCTCTGTGTAACGCTTCCTGCTTATATATAGTTTGTGTTTACACACTCAGATCGAGACATCGGGCCAGGTTTCAGGGCTGCGACTGTCCAACCTGTCGTCGCTGGATCACAACAGCAAGATCAGCTGCACGGCTGAGAACATTGTCGGAGAGAAGGAGTCCTCTGTGCTGCTGGATATACTTTGTAGGTTCACCCTGTGGCACAGTGCCCTAGTTGTATGTAGATGAATGTGTCAACGTGTGTCTCTGTGTAGTAAAACAGAGAGTTAAAAGCTGGAGAAGACTGGCCTTCTCATGTTTTAATCAGAGCTTCTGTGTGCTGTTTTTTTCCTCTGGATTTCTCCCTTGCTCTCTCGTTTTCTGTCTTTCCGGGTTTGTGCTGTAATCTCTCCATTCTCTCCACTTCCTTAAGTTCCTCCCAAAATCAATAAGCTGGGGGCTGCAATCCCAGACCATCACTGGTGCATCCCCTTCAGTGTGGCAGGTACGAGACCAATAACCCATTCATTGTACTTTGCTGTTGTTTTCCTGTGATCTGACAAGGTCCGTCCCTAGATCTCACCAAATGTATTAATCACAGAAATGACTACATACACAAAGAATACTGACTAATGAAATCCGAGTTGTACTTAGTCACATCTTAAAACTTTTTCCAGGAAACCCCAAGCCGCAGTTTAAATGGTTTCTGGATGACAAGGCGGTGATGGAGGACAGCTACATAATGACCATGATCCATGACATCACAGACCGGGAGTACCACGGCTGCCTGCAGCTGGACAGCCCTACACACCTCTACAACGGGAGGTACAGGCTGTTGGTTACAAATAAATATGGGTCAGACGAGAGGGAGGTGAAGGCCCACTTCATGCACGAGCCCTGGGATGGTGAGGACTTTTCACATTGTTTTGATCAAGACCAGTTATACGTACCACTAGATCTATTTCTTTTAAAATCAATATTTAACTTTAACCAAAAGCACAGAACTTGAAATCATAGATGACAGAAAATGTATTAGCAACTGTTTTTATTATCATTTGACTCATTCTCAGGGTGCATTCAAAGTATAATCTTCTCAGATGTGTGGATTTGCTTCTTCTTTTCTCGCACCTCATTGTTCATCCTCTGACTGTGACCTTGTCACTGTCGAACATTTCTATTCAGGAAATGTGAAGCGCTTTTATCTGTGTCTGAAGACTTTCATTTGTATCGATTTTTGAGGCGGCATGATGTTATTTCACATCTAGAAATACGAACACAGAATTTATATATTTTCTAAGATGTTCATATGTTAATATGAAAGATTAGTTGTTGGCATCAAAGCTAAAACGGGATTCCATATTGGCAAATTATGCTTTTATGAAAATGAGGAAAGTCAGTTGTGCGCTGATTAAAACCATTTACAGGCAAACAGTAAGATCAACTGCACATTGGAATAGCGTATCTAATTCGTTACTGGACTATTAGAAAATATATAAGTATATGTAACTAGCTGATCAAACTCACTTTCAGCAGACTGAGAGGAAAAAGTGAAAGACAATCACATCTAATATTTCTAAAGAGCTTTAATCGACTGTGCAGGTACAATCTATGTGATATTTGACCAAGGGGAACATTTTTATCAGATTTGATCTCTTTCTTTCTTGCTTGTCATGATGTGCAGGGACTGAGAAGGACCCATATTATTATGGTGCGTAAAATAACTTTTCATAACTCCATTTTTTTTTTAATCTAACATGTCAGACTAAGTGTCAGTGTTTTTTCGAGACACGTGTTTTATAATGTTTAACATCTCATCAGTCTGTGGTGTCTGTGTCTTCAGTCTGTTTTTTCGAGGAGCATGTCAAGAATTTACTGTTCAATTGTTTTGATATGATTAACACCAATTTTTTCTTGTGTCTTTCTCCAACACCTTCTCCTTCCTGCAGAAGTAACCACAGGTACTGGCCTTAACTGTGTCTTTTATTTACTCACTCCTAATCCCAAGCATCACTGTTATGTTAAACATCATTATATTGATATTGACTAAAACCTGCCTTATATACTGTTGCAATTCCTGTCAAATGTTAATATACTTCCAGGGAACATAAGCAGTTTCTCGATAACGTTGGCAGATTCACTAGAAGATTCTTACTTAATTATTGGAACAATGGGTCCATGATTGATGAGTCAGACGTAGAGGCAAGAGCCAACGGAGCTGGACACAACGTCGAGAGCTAGTTTAAACTCTCGTGACTCGGGGACCAGTGTTATTTTGAAGTCTGTTTCCCTGAACTGTGTCTTTCCCCTGAACTGAGTATGTCAAGAGTATTCATTTTTGGAGCTGATCTTTCAAAGGGTAAAGGTCAAAGTCAAGGTCAATGCAAATATTGTTCAAAATACACATTTTCCAAAAAAGCAGGGCTAGCGAGCTAATCTTAAGGTTATATTCAAAACAGAGAATGATTATCCATGGTTTGATAAATTGCAACATTAAGAGGTCATGAAGAAGTCTGAAATAGTTCAAAATCTCTCTGTATCCTATAGAAATATAAACACAACCTGAAGCTTAGATAGATTGAAATATAATTCATGACCATTTGGTAGACTTGATGTCATCATGACATCACGCAAGTCAAAACAATCACATAGTATTTAGATTTGTCATTGTGTGGTATGAATTCCATCTTGATGACATTGTTCCGAAATTATATTATTACAGTATTAAAAAATTGCCTAGATGAGATATATGTGCAGGGAATGTATTGGAGCTGTTTTGCTTTAAATCAATACCATTTTTTTACTTTGGTATATTTGGTTTTAGCATGTGTAAAATAAAAAAATTATTATAAAACCACCATCCATATCCTTTCACAAATGTTGAGTATTGGCCTGTGCACTTCACTTCGGTTTGACTTGAATACTGCAGCCTGGCTCAGCCTGTTTACAGTTACTAAGTTAAGATTGTACAATTGCTGAAAATACCATAAAATACAAATACTCGTTGAACTCACTTCACCGGCTGAGCAAGCTATTCAATATTACCAAAAGCAGATGAGCAATGAATTATATATAATGCATATATTACACGAGTAGATAACTGACCTTCACTTGATCATACATCACTCCTTCAGTGGCTCTTCTCCTCTAATCGTCCCTCCCTCTCTCTTTCTCTCTCTCTCCCACACCTGCATAGAAGAGCCCCCTGTAGATCCACCTGAGGACAGAGTCGCTGTAAGTCCCGTCTCACCAGTGATTGCCTCTGTCAGTTGTTGACTTTGTCTGTCTGAAGTTACTGAATGAACACAACATAAAGATGCAGCAGTCGGCGACTTTAGAAAATCTGCCTCCCTTGGACAGAGATGCAAATAGACTTTGTGGCTTATAGCTTATGATTTCTAGTGTGTGGATTTTGGCTTTGGGAAGGTTCTGTAGGTTTCTAACTCCACTTCTTCATGGTGCAGGTGTACGTGGTGGTGGGCATCGCCGCTGTAGCCTTTACTGGTTTCCTCCTCATGCTGGTTATTCTCAAGTTCGGAGGAAACTCCAAGTTTGGCATCAAAGGTAAGAGTCCAGATTTTCATCTTAGTGGCCTTCACCTTGTGAAGGTGGATGAGAGCTTCAGGACGAATGCTGAATGGTTGCCTTTGATGTTTGGATGTTCGGATATGTAGATCAAAGTCTCATGGGAATGGATAGCTTCATGGATACAATTAAAACACAGTCTAAAGATTGGGCCACAAACAATAAAATCTGAAACTGGAACCTGATATCACACCAGAACAGTCACGAGTTTAAACAAAGGGAAAAAATGAACTTTATTGATTTTTTAAATGCTGATAAACTATAAAGCTGCTCTCTTATAATCACTTGAGCTACACGTATTTAGCATGATACCGACTTTTTATCGACAATTTTACCTTTTTTATGACCTGATACATCCTGATACATATTATAAAAACTACATATTGCACCTTTAACCTTATTATGTAAAATACATGTTCACTTCCTTGACAAACGTTTCCTGTGTTTTTTTTTCTAACTGTTGCTGGAGTGACCTTCACTTTTAGCCTTGAGCACACAGTATATATTTACATTGTCCTCATAATGGTCATTCAAGATCAGTAGTTGATCATCTTCAGGCTAAAATCTGAGTCCAGATAAGAAAAGGTTTGTGTGTGATGTTCAGATTATCCCAGGAAGTGATTGGGCTATTCAGAGTTGCATGCCGTGCTGATCTGGTTTCACACACAGACCACCACGTATCCATGAATCCATCCATTTCAGGTGGAGACAGCTGCTGTGTGACGGAGTTTAATTTGGTCTCAGAAGAACTGCCGGTGATTAACACGCATGTCGACTTAACCGAGCTGCTCTCGTCTTTTACATGTTGACGTGTAACTACTGTGGTCGTCATTACTAAAATGAACCCCCCATCCGACCCAACACACACACACCCACACCAACACACACAGACACGCTCACACACACAGCATTTATCTCGTTTGCCCCAGTTTTCAAAACATTGTTTGACTTCTGCCATAGCTACAGTGTAACTAATCTTATTTAGTCTTTTAATTGATTTAACTGACTCACTAGAACAGATTTGTGTTTTGCTTGTTTTGACACATGGCTGATCATTTCTCTTTCTTTGTGAACTAACGATAACCCTTCTGACGAGACTCCCATTTCCACCCACTGCTCCCATTTCTAGAAACATACAGTACATAACCATGTTCATGCCATTTTTTTTTGTGGGGGGGAATATAGATGTATTCAATGTGCAGCCAAAGAACTGTGGGCTGACAGACTTTTGTATAATTTCCACTGGCTCATTTGTCAAGTTGAAAACACAATTCTGTGTGAAAATTCATATGATGGGTGTTTGAGCTATTTCCATTCAGTTCACTTTTGTTTGGTTAAAAGGGAATAATAATGTATTCTCGATAAGTAATAAGTAACTCAAAATTCAACCTTCTGGGAAAGTCGTATCGTGCCGTTTAAAGATACAGTTGTTTCAGGAATAAATAACTTCTCTTGGCACCGTTTGATGCAGTGAATATCCACATTTGATATTCAAATGACCAAAGAAAAAAGTGAATGCAAATGTCGACACAAACCCAATAAATGCGTGTTTGCAAGAGTGTGTGTATATTTATTTGTGTGACAAGAGGTCGCACCACTGAGGTGCAGTGTTTTGGCAGTGATTGATTTATGGCCCCTCAGAGACGACGAGTGAAAGACAGATGCAGCAGCTAGTATATGCATTTTGTGGGAATGTGTAGTGCACTTGTTCTTCTATCTTTGTGACGACCACATTTTAGCATCTTGGAGTGAGGACATTTGGCCATTCCTCACTTTGGGCTGCTTGAGGGTCAAGACCTGCTTTTAGGGTTCAGGTTAGAAATAGGTTTAGGTTAGGGTTAGGTATTGAAGCAACTGCATAAACTCCTAACTTGTGATGAGGAATCTTACCGTCATTGTGAGTTCCCAATACACAACTGATTGGAGATGGGGGATCGCAAACTACACGTTCTTGCAACGGGAGAAAACCCTAACTGGTGCCCAAACTGCGTTTAATGATGAAACCAAGCCAGAAGAGGCACATCGAATCTGGTGATCCTCCTGCCCTTCTGTGTCATTCATCTCACAGAATGAGCTGGAAGAGGTAAAACGCTCCAGTTGACATCATACTTATTAAAAAATAGAGAGCGGCTCAGACTGGACTTTTTTGTTCGAACCCCTCCAAGCCAGAGAGAAAACGAATTGAGCCTGACCTGAGCCTGAAGCTGCACTGACTTTGTGTTACCCTGTACCTCACGCACATGTGTATGGCTTGATTTCCGCTAAAACAGACACGTGCCATGTAAAAAATCAAGGGCACCTCACCACTACATGTACCTTCACCCTACCCTTACGGTAAGGGTCAAGAAAATGCATTAGGTCCTCACTAAAGTAGACAGACAAGAATGCCTGTGTGTCTTCTTTCTCTATTGGAGGTGAGTGAGTTTGCTCTAAAGGAAGTGATTTATGTATATACAGTTTATATGTATGTTTCCTTGTCTCCCCACCCTTGCACATGTATGCACTTGTGTAGGATGTTAGGTCATACTACTGTTTTGCCCTCCTGATAGCCCCCCCCCCCCCGAGTCTTCCTCCTCCACTCTTTCCACTGACAACTTCTCTCCCCATGCTTTGCATACTGTACATCCAGATGTATGTACCCTGCAGCGTGTTGACACTGGGGCGAGTGTGTTGAGAGATACTGAGACCCAGTGGCATCAGTGTGAACGGCGGAGTCAGAGGGCTGCGAGTTAACCAGAGCGGCGACAGTTATAAAACCCACTGTTTGCCTCTAACGTCTGCATATATGCAACACCGGACCAATGACCAAAGTCCATCTGAACAGAAGTGTAATCGCAGATGGCAGCACGCTATCAGTGCTAATCTAAACCAAGCATCACTTTGTCATGACAACACTTGTTTTCTCAATCATAAATATCCCTACAGACACACGCACACACACACACACACACACACACAAACACACTCACACACACACACACACACACACAATCACAGGAAGTGCTGATGGTGAGGATAGACTTGTGGGCAGAAAGTGTGAAGAGAGCGCATCAGGCCTTCTGCCATATTGGTCAGGTGTGCATGAAAGAGTCAGCCGATTCAGATGCTGCAATTCAACTCCATCTGACAATTGAGTAAGAAGATGTAGCTGATGCTTTACATTATTTATACTGACCCCCCTCATCAATAACCCATGGTTACAGGTTACCTCTACTGCCACTATCTCCTCGCTGATTCTTGTCACACAAATATAGGATGAATGTAAGATAACCGTCACATTTTAGTTTTTGGCAGACCAAAGGGCAAGGCGTGGTGAATCTTAATAACAAAAAACGAATTACAGTCCAGTTGGTGGCAGACAGGCAAATTAGAAAGATTCAAATCAGAAAAAAATCCCCAAAAGCAGAAGAATAAACCAGGAAAACAGGTGGAATCAAAACTGAAGCGCAAAGAATATCCAGGGATGTGAACCAACAAACTGATAGAGGGGCTCAGAGACTGTAAACACAAAGGAGGGGGAGCAATAGGACAAAGGTGCAGCCAATCACAAAGGAGGGAAACTATAGACAAAGACAGGTAGTAAAGTATGAGATGATTCAAAGTAAAACAGGAAACAATAAACTCAAAGGGCGAATCCAAAAAGCCAACTATATAAGACCACAGTCCGAACATGACTGGATCCGGATCATCACCAAAATGGAATGCGTTCTTCCCTGAGCCATACCACATCTGTCCACCAGGTTTTGGGGAAATCCATGCAGTTGTTTTTGTATAATTTTTACCCACCAAATTTACCAACAAACAAACAGACTAGGGTGGAAACATGAACTCCTTGGCATCAGTGGAAATAATTTAGCGAGAGAAATCAAATCAAGAATTACCTGCGCACATACACGCCTTGTCTGTCACACACAAACTAAAGCGCCCGAATGTTTTCAGCTGCATAGATGGAAAATGAAAAATGATTCAGAGAGTCTGAGAAATTGAGAAAGAATGAGAGCACGGAAGCTGAAATAGGTCTGTTTCGAAAGCCTAACAGGTTCCACAAAATTACACATAATGACCCTCCACAAATTGACTGCACACTCCTGAGAGGGAAAACACATCCGACAAATGCAGTGGGGTGAGGGGAGGACGCAGCAGCATCTCTGTGTGTTTGTGACCGCAAAGCACCTGTAAGAAAGGGGAGGCGCGGATATAAAGCTCAGAGCGGGAAGGACGCGTCAAGACAGGCTTAAGAAAAGAGGGATTGAAGGTGAAACAGTAAATGTGAAGTGGGGAGGGAGGGAGGGAGGGAGGGGGAGACAGAGAGAGGGAGAGAAAGAGGATAAGAGAGAGTGAATGCAAAAATTGACTATTTTGCAAGAAATGAGAGAGGGGGAGAGAGACAGCAACTTTGTGTGTGTGTGTGTGTGAGCGAGAGAGAGGGAGAGACAGACAGAGAGAGAGAGAGGCAGATTTGAGAGAAAGCTGAAGTTAAAAAAGCGCAATAGAGCTAGAGGAAAAGAAAAAGTGAGACGAAGCGTCCTCTCTTGTCTTTGTATCAATGATTCATTATTAGTGCAGGTTTCAGTTTTCTCCTTGTTTGGTGGGGTTGCACTTCTTCTTCTCTCTCTCTCTCTCTCGCTCACGTGCACACACAGCTGCTCGCTGCTGATCGATCGATTGGACACCCTCAAGGTCAGCAGAGCTCCACTGCGAGGCACTACTGAGCATGCTCATCATTTCTTCTTCTTCTGCACCGTCCTTAGAGCCATGACGCTCACACGCTTGACATCTTCTATCAGCTCGCACCAAGCGTGTGTTTGACTTTAGTATTAAGCCTCAACAATAACACACAACAAATACCCGCCCCGTGTCTTTTCAGCTAATCGTAAACAAGACGGAAATCTTAGAAGGTCAGCTGGGTGGGATGTATGAATAAGGTCTGCCACATTAAAGCTGCCGTGCGTTTTACTTTGACATTTCTTTCACAACTGTGACAAGTGGTTTGCAGGTCAGCGGGTAAACAGCCTAAAGCCCTTAGTGCTTTGAGTCACTTTAGCGCTGCATTGGAACTAAAGACACCTGAACTACCATGGTGGTTTATGCAAATCATTGTGGACCTGAGGAGCTGGATGCAAAGAGGATGGACAGCTCAGTGCAGCAGCTCTCGCAGCTACACTGAAGAATAGTAGCAGTAACTTATTTGTACTTGTCCCCTTTTTTCTAAGAAGCAATCATACAATCTGTGTCCTTAATATATTAATAGATTTAAGTTAACGGCTTATATAATAATTCCATTTTTAAGATTTAACTATGAGCCATACTGTGCCTTATGTTCACAAAATGCTTGATTTGGCTCTAGTCCCATGTGATCCTGGGGGATAGATGGAAAGAAAAGAAAAGAAAAGAAAGTGTCCTGGTGCTGTTTATTATTCCATTTTGTGCCCTGACACAGACAGAAGAGTTTTGTTTGTTTGTTGGTTTCAACGTTCAGCGCTGCAGGGACAAATGTCTAAACGCCTTTGGCAGATCCTGAGGGCAGTGATTGTTTGAAGTGCTCAGAAATGGAAACGGTTCTTTTCCAAAGTGAAATGTTGCCTGAAGATCTTGTCTGTGCACTTTGGTGACTGCAGCTTTTCTTTACACAAAGCACTTTATAAGTGATTGTTTTTACTTCTTCTTACATTGACCTCTGGTCAGATGTTCGAAATTCAGGTTTGGATTTAAGAAGAGGTGCAAGATCTTTATTTTCCGTAGGCCAGAAAATATCACATCTCTGAGGTAAGGTTCTAGAGGTTTCAATGCGTGTCATGACATTTCGTCAAAAAAAGGTGCAGAGTCAGCATCTAGACAAACAAAATAAAGAAGAGGAAAATATTGCATCCACCGAAGAGTCATGTCTCTATCACTACTGATCGGAGCCAGAGCCTTGTCTACCGCAGAATCACTTGACCCGGGTGTGAATGCCAATTGTATCCAATCCCATTACAGACAAAAAACAGATGTTAGTTGTTGTTTTTTGACCAGTGGAAAAAGGGGCTTTGTACTGATGTTATTTTAATTTACCTACTGGGTATCTACTTAGAGGATATGACCTTATGATCTTCAATGTGAACGTTTTCAGGGAGGACGGATTGATTTCTTCTAATTCACCAACATGTCGTGTGACTTTATGTCAAAATTATCATATTACCAACAAACAGTTTATCTACATTGTTCCTTTATAATTTTAGGGAACACCAGGTTGTCATGGCTAACAGTGGTCTCTAGAGACGTATGGTCTTGTGGCTCTCCGCCTGTCATTGATGCACAGACCTCACCTGCACTGGATGTGCCTGAGTGTTGAAGTTGTTGGAATGTTGTAGGTTTTCTCAGTATTTCTCAGTCATGTCAAACTATCGGCTCGCACTGTACTGGCACAGCATTGCTACAAACGATTGCACCATAGATCCAAAACAATTACGCCGTACATTGTGGGCTGTGATTTAAAGGGTTTCCCAATTTACTTAAGGCTATCAAACTGGAGTAATGTGCCAGCTGTTTCGCACATGTTGCACTTCTGCAGAAATTGGTTTCTAACTAAAGTGACTATAGAACCTACACAAAAATAGTCAATAGGAACATTTGACGATCATCTAAAATGCTCCCCATGATTTTAAGAGGATCTGAAAGTACCCATGTGTGGAATTAGAAAAAGCCAAAGCCTTGAGGGTCTATTTTGAAAAGGTCAAGTGTTTCTGGATAGAGAACTGTTGGTGAATTGGCAGTTACCATCAGTCTGTCTCTGTCAGGGAGTTTATTGTGCGGCTGCACATAATTTCCAGTCTTGTATTGGTCAGTCTGACCTTTGCTAACAGTCAGAGCGGGAAAAATTTGATTGTTGAGACTGGGAGAGCAGTTTGGGAACAGGACATTATGCATATGTACAGTTTGTGTGGGGCTCAGCTGAAATAATCACAGTGCAGCTGTAGATTGAGAATTCGTTTCCGTTTTGAAATATGAGTTTTTTAAATTGGATTATTCTCCACTTCAGACAGAAAGCACTTTACGATGTTGGTTATGACCTTTTTGTTTTTCCCGCTGATGGCCCATCTACATATCAAGGAACAAAAATGGACTTTAAATGCATACAAGGAAAGATGGGGGTCATAAACTCTCACACAGCACAGGCACTCTTTACATACTGAACCATTTATTTAGGACACTGAAGTCTGGGATTGGAGGTTTTCTGGCGGCAGCTGTAATTTTATTAATGGAAATAATTTGTTTATGTTATTTTCAGATGGTACTCTTCCCCTTAGCACTGATCAAACTAGAAAGAGTCATTTGGCCGTCATGTTATAACTGGATAAACAATTCCATACGCTTTAAAATAAGGTCTTTAAATGTTGGAAAGTATTTTATTAAACAAACAATAGCAGGGCCATTACTCAGTTGTATCCGGGTATTTTATTAGCAGCATTGCAAAGGTAATATCATCTCTGCCATTGTTTCTATTAAAAACACCTGAACTCAGTGATCTGCCAGACCAAGACAATGATGTCATCAGTAACAGCAGAAAACAGAAAGAGAATAGGGAGCACCTCAGTTCTCACAAACACAAAGATGTCTTCAAATGTAGCAGTGTAATTGTGTCACATAATTAAAGGTGCAGTGTGTATATGTGGATTTAGAGGTGAAGCCTATTGCAAGCAACTCTATCGATGTAAGTAAAAATGCAACGGCTTGTTCTGTCCATTCTGGGATAATGTTGAAACATGGAGATGGAACATGGTGGAAAGAGGACCTGCTCCTGAAGTAGATATAAATAGCTCATTCTAATGTAGTATAATCTTTATCTATAAAATCAATAATATGAATATTAAACTAAAGAACTAAAGATTTCCATGAGACCTTTATGTGATAGATAGATATCTATAAATTCAAATTATGTAAAGTCTACTTACCTGAATGTTCAAATATCCAAAAGCAGTGTTGCAAGAATTACTCAGTAAAAGTCATAATGCTACAGTATGTAGTACCCAATTATTTAGAACTACGCAGTCTTACAGAATTGTATCCGTGCAGCTATTAAAAAAATAAAATAATAATTACATAATAGTTGTAATAAAATAATAATTACATAATAGTTGACACATTAACACCTTAATAGTTCATCACTATTCACAGTAATATTGCCATTTAAATTGGGGCCGATATATTTAATGACAAAGGGGAAGATTTTCATACTGAGTGATTTTTGCATCTGAATCCGCATGAACACACTCAAGCTTTAGCGTTGACAGTTATAGCCCCTTAAAACTGAACTTTCCCACCACTGTCACATTGTTGCTGCCTTCAGACCGATTCCTGGTACTGTTGTAAGGAAAGAAAAGGAAGCGTTAATTTCTTGTTCTTTCTGGTAACGTACATTGTAGCTCTTTGGGTGAGGAGGTGATCAAGTCACTGCTCAAATCAAAAGGCTGAGGTGTTGTTACAAGTCATCGGTCTCAAGGTTAAGACGTCTTTTTCTATTCATGCAACTTGAATCAAAAGTCTTCAGCTACAAGTCCTCAGATTAGGGCTTGTTGTCATGCAAGACAGTTTGTGTGTGTCAACATTTACTCTGTGTCGCCTGTATTGTGCGTCGTGCCAGTGGGATGTTTTCCCTCGTACAGTCTGATTATGTGCGTTGTTCAAGTCCTCCGTTGTCCCTCAGTAAATGTCAGTGCTTTCAGAGAGTGTGTACAGGGTGCGTCAATGTGGCGTTTTCTTGGCAGCACAGTGGATGTGGGTCTATGTTAATGAGGCTTACAGCTATCGATCAGCACCTAGTCCTGCTGCATTCAGCCAGATACCCGAGACACACACACACACACAAAAACACACACTCAGAGATACACATGTGAAGTTTTCCGAAATATGTACGAGAGTTGGTTAAGATGTCGATATGATTTACGGTGTCTGGCTGCTTTTGTGTTGTATTTCTGTGCATGTGTGCAGCCTCTACTACACAACAGAGAGAGGGAGAGAGGGAGGGGGGGGGGAGGGGGGAGAATGAGCGATTGGAAACAGCACTACAACAGATAGAGGCTTATTGATGGATTAATTGATTGTTGGCCTGTCCAGACTGTGCCAGGATGCCTCAGTCTTCTTGGCCCTGTCTTCCCATCACTGCCTAATGCTAAGGTCAGCAGCTCGGTTCTGCAGCGTGTGTGTGTGTGTGTGTGTGTGTGTAGGGGAGATGGGGAATAGTGGGGGGGATGAGTGACAGGGTAAAAGGAGGAGTGCGATATATGGAGAGAGAATAAAATACAAAGAATCAATGCTAGGGAGGAGAGAGAAGAAGGAAGCAAGCCCCCCAGTTTTGTCTTGTGTGTGTCTGACAGTCAAAGCGTCAATCTCGGTTGTTTTTTTGTGTGGCCTCATGTTCGTACCTGCCATGGCTCACAGTCTTAATTTGCAGAACAGCCTCGCACTCAGAGTCTTTGCATTGTTACATAGAAGCTTCAGACTCTTTGTTCTGTTTCCTGACGGCTGTTCTTATGTTTTTGGAGGTTTCACTCGATGGTCCAGAGCCAACTACGATTTTGCTGAGCGGTTTTTCTTAAGCCGACTCAGCCAAACAAGAAGCAGGGAACAAAACAACCGACACATTTCCTGAAAACCTGCTGAGTAAACCAACAGATGTGCCCAATGCAGTCCAAATAATGATTAACTGCATGTTTTCGTGTGAGCTTTAAAAAAATCTGACCGTTTCAGTAGCTGTTGTATGACTCCAAGTTAATCAACCGTACGTGTCCTTTGGTCAGTTTCCAAAAACTGACATTTAGACTTTCAACAATAATCAACAGGAGATCAAGTTGACTTGTTACCTGGCTCATGGCTGCTAACTGCTGCTACCAATGTGTGTTATATGCTGTTCTGCTGTTACCACAATGCGTCCCAGAACCAGTGCCCCTGTCCGTGTCCCAGTACCCCTCCTCATGGTTTGGCTGATTGGATCACAATCCCACCACAATTCATCTATGGTGTATTTATACCTGTAGCCTCTGGCCAAACACTGATCGGATTACAATCCAAGTGTCTGAGTGAGGATTACTGCAAGGTCATTGTTTCTGACATCATACATCAGCCACAACCAAGCAAATTCATAAATAAATGTACGTGCAAATTGGAAATTTAGTAATGATGATGTACTATTATTAAATATATTGTGAGGTCCAAGGTCCAATTTATTTTTGTGTCATTTTTATTAATAAAGGATTCAAATATGATATTCGCTACAAAATTTCAGTGGAAGAAGAGAATAATATTTGAGCAGTGCGAGCAAACAAAGTGAGAAAGTGTGTGTGTGTGTGTGTGTGTCTTTGTGTTATTTGGAAGTGGAGAGGGACGATAATGGGAAGATGATTATGTGTGAAAAACAGGGTAAATCTTGGTTTGTGAAAACTGAAAAGAAAGATCAACAAATGAATGCGACAGACTGAAAGAAAATGTGACAAGTAGAAAGAAAAGCCTTCAGTTTGTGTGGGTCTGTGTGTCTGACAGAGACGGAGCGTACGAAACAGAACACGACAGCCGGGAGTCCTGATTGTTTTTCTTCATGCACAGACACACGCTCGTGTTTCTTTTGTGGAACAACCGAACGCTTCCCAATTCGACAGCACACACTGTTTGTGAGCAGCAGCAGAGAACAGCCAGTTGGATTTATTACTGTTTCCTAACGTCCAGTCCAGGGCTGCGGTGCCAAGAGCTGAGATACTGCTGAGCTGTCCAGGGTTTTTCTTCGCTGACATAAGACAACACAGAAAAAATATTCTCAACCCAGCAAGACTCCGCCTGAAGCTGACGTGCCGAGAAAAACAAATGTGTGTCCTGAGAAAACGCTGATTAGTCACACAGACGGAAGTAAAAGAGCGTGTTTGTGTGAGGCTGAAATGTATAAACGAGTAATCGTCATCACTCATTCTTTCACACAAATGCTTTTTGGAGAATCCCCTGTTGAAATCAGCCTGAGCGGTTACAGATATGTCTTTTTTTTTACTTTTACAATTTCGAATCAATTCATTTCTCCAGTTCTTCACTTTATAACTTGATTATCAATCCAAGAGATGTAGGTAGTTCACATATTTGAAAACCCCCAAAAATGTACCTTCATTATTAACAAAAAATTTGAACTCACTTTGAAGTCATTTAATTTCTAATTTTGAAAGCAGATTACTATTGTATAA
Organism: Platichthys flesus; assembly: GCF_949316205.1. Lineage (NCBI taxonomy): Eukaryota > Metazoa > Chordata > Actinopteri > Pleuronectiformes > Pleuronectidae > Platichthys > Platichthys flesus. The sequence goes on from NC_084947.1 coordinate 10,872,930, forward strand.
TTCATATTTTTAATAAATAAATAAATAATAAGGGCTTCATTAAAACGCAATCCTCCGATGCTGTGAGCAACACTGAGCAACAGGCTCCATGTCGACTACTTCTAGTTTTGACAAATGGTCTGTGGTTGCCTTTTAATTGTGTGTGTGTGTGTGTGTCTGTGTGTGTGTGTGCGCACACTTGTCAGAAGGTCTGTAGCGTGACATGGTTGACTTCCGTTGCCCATTGCATGCTGTTGCCATAGCAACCCGCGTCATTGCCAACCTGCGCTGCTCCAAAACTAAAACCAAATCATTATCACTAGCTGAGTCTGTGGGAGGAGTGAATCACCACCTTCAGACACACACAAAGACACAAACACACACGATACGACACCTGGGACCAACTCAAGTCAGCAGTCGAGACTTCAGACGGGAGCAGACAAAAGATGTCAAATCCTGAAGTTGTGTTCATTTCTGCAGCTTGCTGCCCCAAGCTGAGAGATTGTTTGCCCCATTTACTGGCTTTGTTCATGAAGTGAGTCATGGGATGAAAAAGATTGTTCACTCCTCCTACGTGGACTCACAATGATTGGCAGCCAGTCGTGACGTTCGCACAGATTTATGTGGATGAGATTTTAATTTTAAATCGGGGGGGGTTGCTGCAAGGAGATACTGAGCATCATAAGCATCATAAGCAGCATAAACCTTTCACTTCAGATGCCAGGTTGTGTTCGTCTTAACAGAAAGACGAACCTGGATTGATCTGTCCAAAAATCCAAGAGGATTCTCCCTGCCCTGTCTAGTGCCCCTGAGCAAGGCACCTTAGTACCCCAACATCTGCTCCCTGTGCGCCGTACATGGCCGCTCACTGCTCTGTGTGTCCTGCAACAGATGGGTTAAAAGCAGAGGTTAAATTTCCCTACCTGCAGGAGTGTCCCTGTGCATGTCTGTGCATGTGTTTGGGACAAATAAATGTATCTTAATCTTAATAAAAGCAAGTTTAACCACAGCCTTTGAAAAGGGGCTGTCTCCCTAAAAAGGTGTGTTGAGGATAAAGATGTCTGTATGCTGCGACCAATGCTGTGGGAGGAAGGTAGAAGAGGGTAAGAGCAGTTTTGTTTCGGCGCAGTCCTCTGGAAAATAAGACTGATTATCTGTAGCTCATTTTATAAGCGACCTGTGGTTATTGAGATGCAGCAAGTGAAGCCCTGCTGTGGGACTGCGGGACAGAACCCCGGAGACCCCCCCCCCCCCGCTGCTGCACAAAGAGCTGTTCACCTGTTTATTCAAAGTTCAGTGGACTCAGGACGCAGAACCACAAACAGGAGAATCCGTTCTCGTGGCTGTAGCTGTGAATGTGCTGTTGTTGTGATCAATCCCCTTTAGCTGCAGTTGCTACAGAGCACTGGTCGCCTGTTTATTCAAATCGTATGAATATCGAGCGGATTGAATGTTCATACACATGCCAAGACTGAAGCAAAGATTATATGAACAGTTTTCGAGATGTACGAGCCAGACAGAGATTTCTGGAATTACTAGATGGATAAAACCACAACTTAAGGGCTTGATGGGACTGGAAGTAGTTGAGCAAGTCTACACCACACCAACCTCCCCAGTCTAGTTCCAGTAATGCTCTGTCTGTGATGCCTGTGCTGCAACAGTCTGGACTTCTTGTTTGTTTTTCTACTTCAGTTCATTCCACAGACATGATGTCCCTGACTTGTGTGGCTCTATGGCATCTATAATAAATCTGTTCATATTAGTTTATGTTCCAGTCAAAAGCAGTGGGAAGTTGGACTGAGTTCTGGCTGTGTTCGATGCTCAAACCATCATATGAGGTGATGACACCGACTTCACTCGCTGTCTGACATCTACAATAAACACATATGTTTATATAAGTGGATGTTCTAGTCTGAAGCTGCCATTTTCTGGCTTGATAAAGATATGTTTGAGGTTTAGAAGTTGGTTCCTGACCCACTTCTGGCTTTGTTAAATGAATAAACCACCGCATGCATGGAAACCTTCTGCGATTCCAATGGACTGTGTTAAATGAATTCCTCTGCTGTGTCCTGGGATTGTTAATACACTAAGCTTCCGCTGTGCGCACTCACACCAGTATCCAGCTGATTCATTGCATTGTATAGTCCAGGTACAAACGAGAGGCTCATAGGAGTCTATGGTGGATGGTTATTAGGCCACCATGTGACAGCAGTGCAGCGAGGAATCTCAAGAAACTCTCCTCGGGGAGGTCAAACTGTGGAGTTACTGTCTGTACGGTCGCTGCCTCGTGCAGGTAAAGGGAGTGTTAGTGAGGAGTTTGTTGCTTTTTGTCTCGTTTACTCTTCGTCTGCTGCCAATCTGCAAATTCCTGCACAGAACAGAAATGACAAAGCAAGCTTAAGGGAGAAAGCAAGTTGTTGTTCTTGGCTCGTCTCACCCCGTCCTCTATCATAAAGTGTCAGCTGCCTCGAATGGTTTTCTCCTTTACATTCCTGTCCTGACAGACGTCTCAGCCATTACTTCCCTGCTCTGACTTTATTTCCACCCTGCAAGCTTAATGATTACACATCCCTCCTCCTCAGACCGGCAGCAGCAGGGGTGATATTGTTCTGGGACGGGATGTTATAGGCACGTTTTCAGTTGCTACGTGATTAAACGCAATCCGGATGCATCCCCCAGTATTGCATGTAAAATCATTAGTGCTGTTATTCGCTATAAGCAGACACTGATTCTAATGGATGATGAGCATCACTGCTGTCCCAGGCTCTCTTAACCCCTGCTTTTTGTAGATCAGCGAGAAGAGTAGCAGTAGTCATGTCAGTCTAAGAGAAGGATAATTCTCCAGTACATGTAGAATTATAATAGATGAGGCAGACAGTCTCCGCAAGAAACATTTCAATTTTGACCTTGTGTTTCACGACAACAGAGCGTGATACAAGCTACATTCACCTGGAAAATTACTTTTATTCTCTTTTTACCTCACCTCCATCCTCCTCGGTTTATCTCAGGTTATCCTTAGGTTGTTTTTTGTTGTCTTTTTGGTGACATGTCTCCCTTTCCTCTCGGATATTTGGAATGCATTTGAACTCTTTGGCTGCCTCAGCCTCTGTCATTAACAGACAGGTTGGTAGTGTGCACGTAATCTTTCGACACAGGTCAGGCTGTTGTGTTCGGCAGCCACAGACTCTCCCAGTCACCAACCAGGGGCTGGCCTCAACCTCTCACTTCTGTTTGGATCATCTTTTATGAATCGTTGGAGTGTCTCTGCTGACAGAGGTGCCTCAGAGAGTCGGGCACGTTGAACAGGCCTTTGTGTTCTCTGCTACGACGTGGTGGGTGTGGACTTGTCCATTGATTGGGTTTCGGTGAGATGGCTGAGGGCTATAAAGTGAAGTTCAAATGCTTGTATGATCAATATGTTTATTGCTCATGCTCTGGTAAAAGGTCACTTCAATCCTACCGTGAGTAAATTGTTATTTTTTTTTAATCATTTTACTTGGAAGGTGCTCTGTAAAAGATTACTCATGTTAAATAGAAGTGACTGAGGCCTTTGTTACATAACTGATGAATAATGATGCTTGATAATGTCACACAGAGATGGTGTTCGGAGGGTGAGCAGCAGATTATCAACTGGGGACATTGATGTATTAGGTCCTTATATATCGATATCTAATGAATAGCAATATTGATCTGTTTTTCTAGATAAGACAAAGGAAACATATTTTTAGACCTTTGGGTGCTACTCTCAAATTTATGGTGATTGCAATTTGTATGTGCATAGCCGAAAGTTATTCCACCTGTATTTTCAGTCACCATATACATTGTGTTATATTTGCAGACATAACCACAAAAAAGTCTGTTTCTGCACTGATGTGAATAACATGGCTAATACACTTAACTTCTGTTCTAATACTAGACTTTATTCAAGCTGGAGAAACAATACAAGGTTATTAAAATATAACTGTATTTGAAAGACCAAGGAAGACTTTAGCGTTAAAAGGTCTAAATGTATGTATATTTCTTATACGTAAAGCAAAAATACTTGTGTTCTTTCTCCATCGTAAACATCGCAAAAACTACTTTTTAACTAACACTGAGCAGAAATATCTCTGTTGCACTTACACTACCAGCAGCTAGACCTCTCCTGATGTTATTATTATTATTATTTTTATTATTTGACAGTTTTCTTATGTTAAAGTTTTTTTGCCTTTTGTTATTGTTTATGTTTTTTATGTGTTTCCCTTCAGGCTGTGTTATGTTTCAGAACATCCCAGTGGAGGTGGTCTCACGCTAACGGAAATGGACACACAAGAAAGAGAGAAAGATTGCTTATGTGTGTGTGTGTGTACAAGTGCATGTGTGTGTATTTGTGTGAGATGAGAGAGAGTGGGGGAGAAATTAGGTGCAAGGAAATGGATAATGGCAGAAGATGAAGGAGAGATCCCAAAAAAAGAAACATAAATAAAGGAAGTGGGCTCTGTGGGGGGGTTGCAAGATTTTGCAAACACAGACAACCACACACACACACACACACACACATCAGTGGTCTGACATAGTCTTCATAATAAATCTCTCAAGGTAGAAGAAGCAGGTAGACGTCTGGTAATGCAGCAGCCTGATCCACCAATCAGAGAGATTCTTCAGAGACATATAAAAGCTTCCCATTGGATGAATTATTCAGATCAGAGGGACAGACACAACCATTAACCTACATCTTTCCCAAATACACACAAGCGTCCCACCTCCATCAATCTACACACACACACACACACGTTGCTGAGTGCCTTACCGTTAAACCCCCTAGTACCTGGTGAATGCCATACAAACATTTCTTCTTGCACACTACACAACGCTAACTTTGTAAAAAACGCTGTGTTCAGGGTCTTGTTTGAATTCACCCTGCATAATCATACCAGACGCAAAAAAAACCTCAACATTCAGCCACTGCACCGTCTCTGTGCTGCTGCCTACCTGAGAACACAGAGCAGGTCAGACCCGAGGAGCTGTCGAGACTCATCAAACAGAGAAACCCAGACCAGACTTTGTGAACTGTGGAGGAGAAAAAGTGGCGAAAGAAACAAAACAACACGATTTCATCTTGAACTCAGCAGCATGTTCTTTGCCTGCGCGGCTGCAAGCACAGTTAGAGCGAGGAGGGCAAAAAAGTGATCAGAGATATGGGATCGCTTTTAAGAGAAAATGGCCTCACTCCCGATTGCCTCGCTCCTGCGTGCAACAACTGCTAAAGAGGGATCCCTACGTGAGGAGTCGGACAGGCTTCTAAAAGTCCTTATTACCGACTGTTAACACCAGGAGTGGCAGAGCACATTACCTGACTGTCTAAGAGGCACTGCTGCTGCATAAGCAATAAATTAGTTTTGCAGGTATTCAGCACACCTGTCAAAACATCCCAGACATCCGCCACCAAACAGATTCCTCTGCCCCCCCTACCCTGCCGGTAGCTCTGTAATACTGAAAGTTTGCTCTGCCGTAAATCAATTGATGCTGGTATCGTTTTTTAGGGGGTAGGAAACATTTTTACAGCACAAGATATTTAAGATGTAACATGTCGGTAGCCTATTAAAGAACATATAACCTGTCTGTGTTCAACACAGACACACTCTCGATCATAAATATAGGTCTCTGCTAAATGAATCATTGGCTGCCTGCCACCCACTCGTCCTCTCTGAAAGACACGTGCTGTCTTGCATGCACATCTGTCTATAATCACACACGCGTGCACACGTCACACAGCAGGAGCATGTGCACAGAGAGAGTAAAATAGTTTAGGCTGCGTTGCCCTGTCTGTAAAAAAGTCATCATGCAGCTTCATAGAGAGTCCATGTCACGCTTTAAACATACATGTTGAACACCAGTTACAATGTGGAGACAGACAGGTGCTTCTGCTCAGAGAGGAATACATAAATTAATGATCACATGCACATGTCAAGCACTTAAGTGTATCCCATATGCATGGCACGTCCACATATAGCATTTTACTTCATGGGTTCCACTACATGTGGGATCTGTCACATGCACACACACACACACACACACACACACACACACTTCAGCCCCCCCTCTTACACAAACCCACATCACACGTTCTGTGCCAGGAAGTGTTGGTGGAGGTGGAGGTCAGGGCAGATGTAAAAGGAATATTTGATTAGAGGAGCTTCGGGGTTAAAACACAAGACACAAGACACTTTCACTGGTGCGAAGGAAAAGAAGAAAACACAGAGTAAAACCGTGTTTATCCAAAACTGAAGACAAGCCAGCCACAAGTCAGATTGGTGGTGTATTTAAATCACATTATCATAAAAGACGTGCACTTGAGCAGCCCCTGAATCCATTAAAAACAGAAAGGGGGCATGCACTTTGACAGATGTATGAAAATCCACATTTAAAGTGGCGCTCACTGACCACACTGTGGTGTGTTATTGGTTTTAACTGTACATAGTGTTCATATTCTGCTTAAAGGTTTGTTTCTTTGTGGCTTTTCAACTACTTCTGAATAACATGTGGGGTTTTTTCCAATGGAAACTATTTTTTGTGTCCAACTATGAGACAACCTCTCAGATCTTTCACAGTGTGAGACTGATTGAATTAAATAGGAGAAACTGGGAAACTGTCAGCAAATGGGAACATTTGATTGGTTGAACTTTCAAAGTGAGTTCAGTTTGGAGGTTTGATTCACATGTGTATCCAGAAAAAAAGAGCAAATGCTCATAATTAGAAGACCAAATACTATATCCCTTTGGGGCTTAGGGACAAAAAAGTACTAATTAGGCCTCAGTATCCAAACTGCATAAAAAACAACATTTGAGAGACGAATGTTTGAAAAATGCAACAAAAATGAATAAATAAAAACATTAAGTGAATAAATAAGGGGGGGGGGGGGGGGCGGTTTTTGTGTCATTGAAAATGGGTTTGTTTAAGGATACGTGTTTAAAACAATACAGACCAAGACAGAGACACATAAGTAAAAAAGACATTTACAAACGTATTTACTAGTTCATACAAAGTGGGATTTGTAAAGTTACTTGGAAACACAAAAGGTGGCATGACAAGAAACTAGAGAAATTAACAAAAAGGTTAAAAGACTAAATTGTTTCATCCCTGAGCAAAACCACATCCTGTTACCAAGTGTGATGATAATCCATCTGGTAAATTTTGTGGAAGCTAATTAACAGACAAACAAAAGCCAATAAAAAAAAAAACAGCTCCTTGGCGGAATAAATGAGGTAGAGAGTTTTACATTTGCTGGAGGGTGGATCTTGTTATAGTCTGATGGAGCTGTTTCTATCCATTTCCAGTCTTTGTGCTAAGCTAAGCTAAAGGGCTGCTAAATTAATTAATCTTCAAATGGGATTTGTTTCACTGGGAGCTACCGTTGCTCCTTATATTTTTAATCTGAATCCTGAACATTCCAGGAAACTTATTACTTATAAACAGGTCTGAAAAGGATCAATTTAGGGTTGAACTGTCCTTGATTTGTTTTGCACACAGTTGTATATATTTTACTTTTGTTGGACCATTGTATATCACATACTTTAGATTTTCTTGGAAAATATGTTTTATTTTTAGATGGTAAAAACAATGCTTACACTGGGACAGTATAATAAAATAGGTTTTTAACAGGAATAAGTGAATGTTGTTCTGTGTTGTATGTTTATTTTATTTGTCATTTTTATTTCCTTTGTCGTTCTGGTATACAATTTTGTTTTGTCATTTTATTTGAGGTTGACATAAGCATAGCTTTTCTTTTACATGTCTTCATCAGCAAAGGTATTTCCTCACCCAGCATTTTACAAATACATGTACATAATTACATGACGAGAACAAACATGTCATATTGTTTGAAGCACGAAGACAAAGCAAAAAAAAATAAGCTACATTTGTAGTGACTATAGGAATTTCTAGCCGGGGACCTCTTCCACAGTGTAATTGTGACATTAAAGCTGCGTTCAAGAAGCCACTCTGTATAATTGCTTAAAGGGCTCATTTGAAAAGGATATATCCTTCTTTAGGAAAAAGACTTGTTCTTTTCAATAATAGAAATCATTCAGTGGTGTCCCTCATGTGTCTTTTTCATCTCAAAGTGCGAGAGCTTCGAGGTGTGCGTCTCTGTGTTCCTTCATTCAGCAGAGACACAAGGCTCAGTCTGAAACAATAAATTAAATGGAACTAATCTGTGGCCACTCTGGCTTTGAAATCAACGCCTCCGGATCCCTCTTTCTACTCCTCTTTCCTGTAAACTCTGTTTTCTTTTGCCCGTCCCTTTTACTTGGTCCATCTCTATAGGCAGCAGTCTTATTTCAAGTTATCAAGATCATTCAAGTGCACTCTTCAAAGGACTTTTCCACACTGTCAGAGTGACACCATGTCCCAAATTACAACACTAATATGTCATACCAATATAGTCTGATGGGTTATGCTTGAGGCATTGATGGGTGGGTTTAAGGGTACTCATATATAGTAGTAACTATAACATTTACAATATTACACTGCAATAGTAATCTGTTAAATGTAAAAGTGTTTTCCACAGGTCATAAAAAGTCTTAAAAAGGTTAAATTATTACAAACCAAGTATTGAATATGTTGAAGAAGGTCCTAAGATCTTTTCACGCTACTTCTGCCATGCTTTTCTTTTTATAAAGAGATAATTTGGGGGTATGCATAGTTTGTGTGCTGTAGTTCTGTCTTTTATCAAACTGATCAGAATTTATCTTAATGCACTCGTACTGGCTCTGAGAGACTATAGATATTTTCCCTGCAGTTTCAAGGGTTTATTCTCTACTCATGTACTTCACCTCAACTGCCAGTAATTCTGGTGCTTTGATATTCTTTCATATCTGTTGTACCTGACACAAATTTGAACTTTCAGTCATTATGGTTTTAAAGTCTTAAATGTAACTTGAAAACTACAAAAACCTTGAAAAGTCATACCCTGGAATTTCTGTCCATTCTGAACAGATGTGATAATTTTCTTATGTGATGGCCGGATGTTAAAGACCCGGAAACTCAACAACCACAAACCACAGTTCCTTTTTTTCCTCACTTTTATTTATTGCTCCGTCACTTCCCTCCGAGCCACTTCATCTCCCCAACTCTGACCACCTCAGAGGGCTTTAAGTAGGAAGCGTTGGTCTTCTAGTGTGTCATATGAGAAGGTGAATGTGGGTTGAATATTATAAATAGAAGAGATTAGACTGAGGGAGTTACGCAGAAGGAGGAGGATGTGGGGAAAAAAAGGTGATGACGAAGGAAAGCGGGGTGGTAGACACATGCATGGAGATGAAGAGAAGAGGAAATGTCTATTTTTACCAGAGGATGGTACAGAGAGGGGAATGTGATAGGCCTCTGGATCAGGACAAAGAGGAGGAGGAGGAGGAGGAGGAGGAGGAGGAGGAGGAGGAGGAGGAGGAGGAGGGTTTTTGGCTTGTAGAGGCAGATTCATATTGACATGTATCTAACTGCAGTGTGGAGGAAATTCTACCCATCTACTGTATCCATCCCTCTGTTTGTCTGCCCTTTCTTTTGTTAGCCCAGCTTCCACCATCCATGTTGGATGTCATCTTTGTCAGTGTTTATATATATTTTCTATAAATATATATTTTCCTTAAAAATCGTTTTCGGTTTATTGGGGTTTTCTTTCTTTTTTCATGGCAGAAAGTTGTTGTTATCATAAATTGCCATTTGTTTCTGGAATGAAATATAAATAATCTCCAGATATGTTGAAAGAAAAATCACTTTTCAAGAAATAACATCTCTTTTTTTGAGCTTCACATATCGAAGGTTTCATAAACTCTTTACATTTGGAGGACCTCACCTTGGACTCACCGAGGTACTTTTCCATCTATTTTTGATGTTTAAAGGAAGAATGAATGGACTAAATACAAAATAAACAATAATTAGCCCTTGTAAAATATGATAAATTAGGTTAAAGAAGCCATTCAAATTTCTCCTATTTGAATTCTGAAAAGAGAGAATTAAAAATAACCTCTGGGAATTTAAAGTTAATGAAAACATGGCTGAGATCTTAAGTATAGTAAGTAAACAAATTGACTGAGAAAATGTGTTTAAGCTTTAAAAAAATCCATAAACTTATTTGCATTTTTCCTCTTCTCCTGCATACTTGGACAATCCTCTCAGCCAGCCAACTTCCTCTCTGCTGTCTCTCTTCTGTCTGTCTCTCTCCACCTCATCCCTCCATGCCTCTTCCTCCTGGATCAATAGATTACTTCCTGTGCTCAGCAGGGTGACAGCAAAGTTTAGAGACCACTGGGTTTATGTTACCAGTCATTTGTGAGTGTCTGGTGGTGTGTGTGTGTGTTTGCACATATTGTGAAGGGCTCAAGGGGTCATGGAGGTCTCTGGGGTCAATAGAGGCAAACGTCCTGTCCTTGCTCTAGTAGTGCTCGACTACAATATCCAAAAGAGACAGGATTATAGGGTTTACAATTACTTTTCGATTTGTAATTACTTTTCATCAATAGGCAAATATTCATGCCTGGGCTAAATGTTTTTTTCCCATGAAATTGCCATGAATACCACTCTGCTGCACAATGTTTAATCAGCAGCTCCAGGCAAGATAATGGCAGTACATGCACCGAATGGACAAGTACAGACACCAGACCAAAGCCTAACACTTGTCCATTTATTCTTTTGTTTTTGAGTCCATCATCATCAATCTTGGTCTCTTACATCATCGACTACCGCCAACTATTCCACTGTTATCTGCCGACAACTGTTCTCACTGTTGCTTTCAGAGCACAAGACGACTAAGTTGGATCTACAGCCAGGCGCTGATGGCCTTAAATCCCATAATAGCCCACTCTACATCCATCGCCATGGGGAACTTGCAGCAGTAAATGGCTTCAGTTTGTCTAAGGTATACCCAGAGACCCTAAGGGAGATCGATACCGTCACTCAAAGTCACTGCTTTAACTCATCTCCAGTGGAGGCTCCTGCCATGAAACTCCTACTCCACTCTTGGCCTCAAACCCCCGGGCTCTCACAGGAACACCGCTCCCACGTAGCAACCCACAGAGCTAAAGAGCGAACCGTCCACATGGGCGTATTCAGAGCTGTGTAACACTGGGTTTGACTCACAATCTTCTGTGTGTCTTATCTGTAGCTCCTGTGGCTTTATCATTGTCCATATTCTTTGCTTTCCTTAAGGATCCTCCGGGGAGGAGTTTCATTGCTTTTGGGTGTGTTGTTGTTGTTTCAACAAGATGGGTCTTGGTGAACACCAACTGTTCACCAAGTTTCCATTGTTTCATCATCATTCAAAGGAGAGATTTCCCAACGTTGTTTTTACTTGATGGAGCAACACCCTGCTTAGTTTTAGCAGGTGTCTCATTTCCAAGAATAAATATAAACGCTGAATGAAGCAGACCCTGCGGACTTGAGATCATTCTTTTAGCTGTGTCATTATTTGTAAGTTCTACTCTGTTTCAAGGCAGCATTGCCCCGTCATCTGTTGACAGAAACAGCCATTGGTCACATACAGGGACACTTGTATCAGAACAAAGCTGATCAAGAACTCGGTGCTCAGTGTCTCAGCTTGTTTAAGTGATGCTGTATCTGACCACTTGAGGTAAGTGGTCAAATAGTGATGAGTACGTGTTACATGCATTTACGAGAAAAATCTTTCATACAAGTTGGATCCTATTCAAGGCTGACGAAGCATGAATGCAAATAAGTCGTCACTGGAACTAATTCGGGCAAAAAGAAAATCTTCATTTCCTGCGACTGTAGGATTTCAATTCATGAATTTACCGAATCAATAAAATAAAGGACGTGAAGATATCGTTAAGTTTAGAGATTAGTGTAAACTATATAGAGGGGCAAATATATGGACTGTAAAAACAATCGAGCTGTCAAAAGTAATCCGATGATCAAACCCACATCTCAAAAGATTTGGAAGCGGAAACATTGGCTAACAATAAACATATTACCCATAATGTTTGTTTTAAATAACAGAGAGTCTTTCTGTTTATCATATTATTTTCTGTAGCTTTCTTTTCCAATAACAGCTGAGTACTGAAACTTACCGTTTTTACTGCCAAATAGAGTGATTTAAATGATCTGGCTGGCTCCATTTAATTTTGGTTGGAATTGTATTGCTGCTTACTCTGGTGACAACAGAGTTGTTATGAACAAGACAAATGATGGAGACCTATGCTGTAATAAACTAGAACGGTCCTTACAATCCATAAATCTTCCCGAGTAATACACATTGAGTTGACAGCACTGGCTTCTCACAAGCCCAATCAGTCAAGACATGGTGCCTTTCCGAAAACAATGACTTACAGTAATTGGCAGTGTTCATGTTCCTTGTCCTGGCAGTCTAAAGTAAAGTAGGCATGCGTTGTTCCTTCAGTAAATTTCAAGATCAACAAAGAACATGTCTCGATTCGCCCTTTTACCAAAACATGCTCCTCACTGATGCTATGCACTGTAGCTTTAACCCCGACTTACAGGAACGCCAGAGGACTGTCATTGGTTTAAAGAAGTCAGATTTTTTTCCTCCCCTGAATCACCTTTACTGTTTGATAGTGTTTGATAGCTATGAATTGGTTGGGTGCTAACTTTAGCTGTTGTCGAATGGCCACGATTGAGCTATCATATTGTTTTACTTTAGAACATGATATATCAGTCGCTATTCAGTCAGTAAGAGGGAAATGATCATTTCTTGTTTTTGACTTGCAACTTATTACGACATTATTCCGTTGATGCGTTTGAGCTTCCCGCCTCGAGTGCGACATTAGAGGAAAATGGCCGCTTTGTGACTAAGGTGAAAAGCTGAAAGATGATTGGAGACCATTCTCCAGCACTGACACTGTATCGATGGGTCTGGCTATGAGTGACAACTCCCCACCAGACTGTGAGGAGCATGAGACTCCATCAGTTTAAACATTAGATGCATTAACAGTGTCGGGTCATGAGTCGCGACCTGACCCCACTTACACCTTCACCTCTCCTGTCCATCTCTCTCTCCCTCTCATCACCTCTCAGCTTCATCCCCCTTTTACCAAGTCACTCCCTGTGGGCCCTCCTCTGCCTCTCTCCATGTCTCTCTCACACACACACATACACACACACACACACACATACACACACACCTATGCCCCTTGGCTTAACGGTATTTATAACGATTTGACCCTGGGACCTCTCTGTGTTAATGATCTTCAGCCCCTCCCAAATGCTCCCAACAGAAACACACACACAAACATACTGACAGACAATAACCTGCTCTCTTGTTTGCGTCATTGAACTTTCTCTCTTGGTTACGCTGAGATAAATTTGAAGACCAAGACTGAAGGCCAGATAACTTGAACAGTCCGAGAACAGGTTAATGTCTTGATTGCACAAGTTATCCAGTGAGTCACATCTGAAAACCATTTCCCATCTGAAACAGCTTAATAGGACTGTCAGCTGTGAGAAATGACAGCTTCCCATTTAATCATATCCAGGCAGTTTTAATCTCAATTTAAGAGGGAAAAAATGCATTCATTCAGGAAACTAAAGACCACAGTGTATCCGACAAAAAAAATCAAACGAAGTTAACTGTTAGAAAAGTTCATTGTCTCTGACTGTAATAGGAGAATGTATGTTTTAATGTTATCTCTGGTTTTGATGTCAAGAACAAAATCAAGAATAAGACTAGTTTCTGGAAAGTAGGATACGTTGATAGTTAGTAGTGGGGTTCACACAGAGGAACAATTTGTAATATGTGAAAAATGAAGAACAGTTGTGAGTTACAGAAGTAAATTTCAAAGAGCATTCGGTCCAAAGAGAACCACTACAAACAGAATATTCTCAATTCAAACCAGAACTTGTATATAGTTTTCCTGTTTCATTCCCCCATCATCACTGTTTAGGGTCCACCTACTGAAACTAATACTGCAAAAGAAAGAGGCTGCCAGATGACATCTCTCTCACACAAAGAAACAAAAACACACACACACACACAAACGGACAAACAAACTCTCCCAGGTCCTCCCTCTCAATCGAGCCCTGTCAGCAGCACTGGAGCTCGAGAGGAGGCCGGGGACGCAGGAAATGAACAATGTCAGTGTTATAATTCAGCAGCACCAACCCGCATGAGAGGGAATACATCTTCTGTGTTCTGTGCTTCTGGGAAATCAATCTCAATTCATACTACCATTTTCACAGGCGCATGCTCTCATCTTGAAAACGTCTAGAGAAGGACTGAGCTTTACAGGTGCGACTGTGTGTGAGTTTAATTCTGACATCTGCGCCCTAACCCTGCATCCATTCTCTGAAGTCTCTGGCCCACTGTGACTGTGAGAATGTCACCACAGCTTCTCTAGTCTCTGTGACCTTTCGAGGTTGTTGCTTTTTAAGTGCAAGGACACACACCATTAACAGTTATTTGGCAGACATCAAAGCTGCAATGAGTAACATTAATGTCTGCCCACTTAAGTTTCGAAATCTAGACAACAAACCGAGAAGGTAAACACATCTTCTGGATTGGGAGAGGTGTTCTGGTAATAATAATAATAGAAAATAATAACATGAACTATGGCTCTACTCAGTGGGGTTTCTGTAAGTCATGCCAGTGTGACAGTGATTCAGTATGAACAATACAAGGACCTTGAATCTGAAGAAGCTAAATTAAATTCAGCATCATTAACTGTATTTATTACCCTGTACGCCAGTGTAGCGGGAAGTAAGGTATTGTTTTCGCCCCAGTGTGTGTGTGTGTGTGTGTGTGTGTGCGCGCGTGTGCTCTTATTGAGAATATTCTTTGAGGGTATCTTCACATGATTAACTTTTGGAGCTGATTGATCTATCTCTGCAAATAATAGAGACAATCCAAAGCTTATATTGATCACTAAATTCCCATCATAGGTTAAGAGACCTAATGAAAAAGTCATAAAAAGTATGTGATGCATTTCCAAGGTAACTCTTCATTCTAGTTAGGACCACAGACCTAGAGCTTATGTAAATATATAAATAATTTAAACTGATAATATGGTAGGAATGATGTCATCATCACATCACTATACATGTAAATGCACAGAGTGTAGCGCCAGATCATAAGATACATTATCTCAAGGCACTTTGCATACAATAACATTCCAGACACAATCTTCACCTCAACCAATCATTGATCATCATATGGTATAAATGGTATTTTATTACTAAATGGTTTATTATATAAAAATGTTAGCATTGCGTAATCCCCTATTAGTACAGTGTGTGCGCAGGGAATGCATCATCCCTACGATGCTTTTCATTTATTTTAGCTCTTCCTCTACTGCAATATAAACGTCTATTATCTGTTACTCACACATCCAGTTGAAACAGAGGATCCCATCAGACTTGTTAAGAGGAAGTCAGTCAACTTTTTGATTGTTGGCGAACTCCATCTTCGAAATGATGTGGAGTTCTGATTCTCTGCAGGTGGAGAGTCACAGGGGGACATTGAATTGAAAGTTTCAGCAACATCAAGAACAAGGGATTCAAAACTGCATCCGCTGAGACAACGAGAAAAAAAACCTTTTAAAGCCGGTGTTTAAAGAGAAATTACACTTTTTTTCCCTTTCCTGCAGTGTGTTATAAATGGTCTTTGTGAGTGTAAAATTGGAAAGTTAAAAAGCCCAAAGACTGCAGTAAAGGGAGCTCCTCTCCCCCCACAGAAATGATTTCAAATTATGAACCTGAATATGAGCATAATACATCTCGTTTAAAACATTACTTTTACAAGTCAGTATGTGCAAACAAAGAGGCTGTTTTAGTAGGGAAAAAAAAGAAAAGCTTTTCTTTTCTTTCTACTGCAGTGTAGCAGCAGTGGAGGGATACAAATCCAAAGAGGAAATAAGCTGAGCAACACTACAAGATGCACAGTTGATTAGTCTGTAATTCATCCTGCCAAAACCTCATATTTTCTTTAGATTATACAGAACACAGACTTTATACCCTTCACTTAAAAGAAGGAACAAAAACAGCTAACTGCAAAATGTTCTATATACTTATGACATGTGGATATTGTTTTAGACAGATTTAAAAATGTGAATTAATCCTTGCGGTTGGCTGTTAGTATCAGGCAGTAACATGATTATTGCTCTGTGTGTGTGTGTGTGTGTGTGTGTATGTGTGTGTGTGTGTGTGTGTATTCATAAGTGAAGGAGTGAGAAACCTGTATGCACTTGCAAATGTGTCTGCTGTAAAGTGATACAGTCTGAGTGTGAAAAAAGCTGTTATTGTTTGCGTTGGCACTGAACCTAAAGACACAGAGAATTAGCAGTGATGAAGTTTTCACTGTCACTGACAAACTTGTGAACGTGGAGTTGGCCTCATGGACCGTTTTACTGTCCTAATTAGAAAATAATAACACTTCTGTTGCCAAAACAAAACACTTTCTTTAAAAAAAAGGGTTCAACTCAGAGTCTGACTCACGCCATCCCACCTCTCTTCTGTTTGCACTGGGATGCTTCATGTTGTTGCTGCTGCTTTGCTCTCAGAAATGCTTCTTGTATGAAGCAGGGTTTTTCATATCTGGTGTTGGAATGACACAGGAAAGGCTTTTTGCCAGAGACCCGTGTTTATATCAGAAGTTATTAACTATATCAACAGAGAACACTGAATCTGGATCATGATTTTCTAATCCTAAATAAGGAAATCATAAATTCAAAATAAAACAGGAAACACAGAATTAAAAAATGAACACAAACCTAAACACAAGGAAACACAAGTAAAAGTCCAAAAACATAAGCGGTTCATAATCAAAAGAGTCCAACAAAAAACTAAAACTATTTATTTAAAGAGTCCAAAGCCTAGAGTCATAACAACTCACCTATCTCATGTGTATGGAACCTGTACATTAATAACCCATTTTTGGACTCAGCACCATTGCACTATTTGTGTGTGTGTTTGCATGAGGTCACTGTCCAGCGATGGGACTTGTGTGGTCAGCCAAAAGTTGTTCTTCCCTCTATCTTCTACTCGAGGAGAAGGTTTGACCTGACTTTACTAACCTGTGTCAATGTCATCAGAAGGCGCCGTCATCATGTTTCATTTGAAAGCTTGGTTTCATGGAGCAGCACGTCTGAAATAATGAATACATCCCAGGTTTTAAGGAATGCAAGGGCGTGTGTTGTTTCAGGTACCTTTGAGATAATGTCATATTATCCCAGAGGTCTAATTTGGGCAGTTGGAAATCTAATGAGCTCTAAAAACTCTGTACAGCAGGATTCTCTCCTGTCTTTGCGGCATTTCGAGAACACTATTACTTCATTTGACATTCAGAATTTGTCACAGCCTCCCTCGCTCATGTGCACATTTCCTCTGCTCCTGCTCAAACCTGTTTGTCTGCTCTCAGATTCACTGTTGTACAAAGATAGTACAGAAACTCCACAGCTGTTTGTGATATTCCGAGGAGGGCTTTTTACAACAACTCTATCTTACATCAGGAGAGTCGCCAGGTTAAAAGGTGAAATGCAGTCACAAAGTAATCCACCAGGAATGTGACTGTTCCACAAAACACGCCAGTGTATTGGCTCGTTGCGAGTGATCCATTCTCCTTCTCTTCGAGCTCTGATGTGATCAATAACAACTGCTCACTTCCCCACTTTATGATCTCACCTCCTCAATCTGTGCTAATAACGACTTAATTCATTCTCTCTTGTCCTTATTTCATTAACATGACTGAAATGTTTGTTTTTTTCTATCTCACACGCACAACCTTTCTCAATCACTGTAAGTATTAACATTAACAAACTGATCTCTCCACCTCTCTCGTCTCTCAGGAGCGTCATCAGTGATCAGCAATGACGATGACTCGGCCTCTCCTCTTCACCACGTCTCCAACGGCAGCAACACTCCCTCCTCCTCGGAGATGGGCCCCGACGCCGTCATCATCGGCATGACCAAGATCCCGGTGATCGAGAACCCTCAGTACTTCAGGAGCACAAACAGCCTGCTCAAAACCGACACATGTGAGTTATTAAACATCTATGAACAAATTGACTGTGCTGGGGAAAAAGAAAATCCCATTTATCATCATTCATGAGCAAGTATTCAAATTTCCACGGGAGTTACCATGGCAACATATTTCCTTTGCTGTCATGGAGATGACCTTGGAGCTGCCGGTTTAAAGGGTGAAATAGAAAGTCCATTTATATGCAGGTGCGTGTGTGTGTGTGTGTGTGTGTGCTGAAGCATATGTTCAGCACATATCCATTCATAAATTTGAAACTTCCATGTGTGACTCATGCTCAAATATTCCCTCAGCCACAGGAAGCAAAGCACCACAGGTAAACGTGATGTTTTTTCTGAGGGTGATACGCTTTACTGTATCTTACCCACGTCATATACAAACACACACACACACACAACTCAAACAAAAGACGGCAGTCAAGAAAGTGAACAGAGACAAACAGAGAAGAAGAGACACATGAAGAAAACAGAAGAGGACAAAGAGGGAGCAACAGTCAAATAGACAGAGAGCACACAGGGATATTGACCTTGTCCATCAACATGACATTATAATTATTGGCAAGGAATAAAAGCTTCCCCAGGCTTTGGCCTTGTGCTCTATTGTAAATTATTGAACTGCATGTATATGTGTGTGTGTGTGTGTGTGTGTGTGTGTGCGCACAATCCAGCTCTTTTTGTTCAGGGAAAGGTTTAGGGGGTATAATAATGGGAGACTGGGAGTTGACCCTTTTCGGTCCTGCGATATAATGTAAAGATAAACAGGGATTCACGGCCTAAAGACAAGAAGGAACGCGCAGAGGATCAATGAAAGTCAATAATGCACTACTGTGTATGTGCCTTTATGCGTGGCTTTAATATATTACAGCCATTACAACTATTACTTTGCGTGCTTCTTTGACTCAGCAGCATAAATACTGAAAGTATCTGACGGATTATTTGGCTCTCAGACCTGTATAATAGCTTTTGATGGAGACATTTTTGGCAAAGTGACGCTAGGTTGCATGCCAGGAACTGAACTTTTGTTTTTGTTTTTTTGATAGTGACCCTAACCATCTTGTGGCCTGTAATATTGAATGCAGGAATCAGTAGTGGGCACACGCTTCTACTAAAAAAGATGGCACCAACCTCTTCCTGGCATGAAAAAAAGCAGCAATTACTCGGCAGAGATGATGGAGTGGCGTGTAATTACAGGAATAGTTGCAAAGCCTCAGTTGTACAGATTAAAACTGAAGTGAATACCACTTAAACAATAACATCATCAGAGGAGTTTCTCGCATGCATTATTGAGAGATTAAGATAAAATGTATAAAATAGGTAACTGCTGTGTTTATGTTTCCTTAATCCCATGTCTGCACACACAAAGGCTGTTACAGGACATGGTCGGCCCTTTGGAAATACCCGATTATTTCTATCAATCAGGCCTTATTTGTAATCGTCAAACAAACAATGTTATCCAAAAACAATAACCCCCCCCCCCCCCCCCACCATCCATGCACGTAAAACAATATTGGCAGGAACAAAGAAAACGCTGTGGTAGAATACCCTAACCCTAACCCTAACAAAAGGTGAACAGAGAGAGTTAACATTATAAAGATGTAATAGAATACATACAACTAATGATGCAACCCACAACCACAGAGAAGTCTCTAGTTTGATTGACTTGGATTGTGTTGGTTAGATTTTTGAGTTTGCAGTTGCTGGTCTCTGAGGACATATCACCGACAGATGCACTATTAGCATTTTCTAATTGTTTTGTGTGCCATGATACGACTCCTGCTTCCGCTGAATGTTATGTTTGTGTTTACTGTCAGCGGGTCCTAAAGCCTCGCTCTGGGAAATCCTTCTTTTTAGTTTTGTGTTACGTTTCTGTGATCAAACCTTTCCCATAAATGATGCAGATGAGGCAGCCTTATATGGCGACTTTAGGGGCATTGATCAAATCTCACAAATATGCGTCTCCCCATGAACAGGTGGTATTCATCAGTCTGATAAGAGGGATTTATTACAATGGAGGTTAGTGAATCCAACTTGGAACACTCTTAGGAACAAGCCTTTTAAGGAAAAATAAGACAATAAAGAAGAATATGTCGATTTTCCTAATCAGGTTACACACTTCTGTCCAGAAAACTTACTAACAAAGGATTTCGAAATTCTCACAAGGTTACTGGACTGCATTTGAAAAGCTTTTTGACTTAACAACTGCTTAAAGGCATTTCACGTTGCACTTTCCACTCACACACATTCATACAGCGCTTCTATATCCACCAATTGCCTACAACTCACAATCACATACTGCCGGCGGAGACATTAGGGGTAATTTGGAGTTCAGTGTCTTGCCATAGAACAATTTTACATGCAGACTGGAGGCACTCGGAATCGAATGTCAAACCCTATAGTTAGTGGACAACCCACTGCACAGTTTATTTTCCAACATAAGGTTTACATTTGAAAATATGCATATTTGCTTTCTTCCCAAGAGTTAGAAGTAGAGACTGACACAAAGTGGGGTCTTCGTGGTAAATCTTCCAGTAATATTCACATGAGTGTTATAAATCCTAAATATTACTATAAAATATCCAGAAAATGTCAATTCCTATTCCGTCAATAAGTCAAATTTGGACAAACTGAGCCTTATATTGTAGAATTACTTAAAATAAAATACTTGACCTCAGTCAGCCCTGAATTGAAGGAATGATTTTTCTTTCTATCTTTTTGTTATGTTACACCTTCCTCTTTGCCTTCATCAACAGTATCTCTCATTTTTTCCACCATCACATCTCAGCAGACCTTCTGGGGTTTGTATTTGGTGTCTCTAGGGAATGAGGATTACATTTGTTCTGGAAAATGTTATTCACAATACAACATGTGTGTACAGCATTTGATAACACCCTTTCACTCGGACATGCAGACACACACACACACACACACACACACACTTACCTTATGAAAATTGAGGTCATGACAAGTTACAGCTCCTGATGGGAGGTTGCAGAGTGGTTGCCTTAAAGGAGGTGTGGGGGGAAAATGTAAAAATTTAGTAAATATTATACGCATTTCAATAGTTGAGGTCCCTGTCGGTTCTATTTTCAAAGCATCTGTCAAACATGATTGTTTGTTTGACCGATCACATTGTTGGGTTACATTTTCAAGTTGTTGAAGCTGTTTTATGTAAGGATCCACATTAGTGGAAAGATTTGGGGCCGAGGTGAGGAGAGAAGGAGGAAAAGAAGGAGAGGCAGATGGCAAATAGGGAATAATTATAACCCGAGGCTTTAACTTCTTTTTCTGTTTATAAGATGTTGATTAAGAGGGATAGGTGTGAGAGGTGTCTCAGTAGGGAGACGTTGAGGGACCGAAGGATGTAGTAAAGGACAGATGGAAATCGGCGAGAGAGGAGGTAGTTGATGGAAAATATTATTCCTCTTGATGCTAATGTTGTAGGCGCTGTCATAAACAAGTGATGGAAAAAGATGGACAGAGCGACAGACTCGTGGAAAAATCATTCCTGGGTTTAAATGGTTAGAGCATAAACAAACCCAAAGAAACAGACGTTGATGTCAGCCCTATGAAGTGCACAAGACCTCGTACTTGGATAAGGCCATATCTAAATCTAATTAGACCACAGAGAGATGTCCCTTAGGTAAAGAGGCCCTACAGAGAAGGCACAAGCCCATTCCATAACTGGAAACAAGCAGCAGTGGATGTGGAAAAAGGAAAAAACTGAAGAGCAGCTCGTTGATTATTACAGCACCATGTCATCAATACCTGAGATATCATCAACAATGAGGGATCGACAACCAATACAAATATAGACACATTTTTTAAGAACCTAAAAATAAATAATTGGACTATAAATAACAGTATAAATCAATGTCTAATAATGAGAATGTACGGTATGATCAAGAACACAGTATTGGAATGAATCTGAGTGTTATATGGATAAGAAAAAGTAAATAATCCAGGGTAATCTCCAATGTGTTTGATAAACTACTGTATATGAAAAGAAGAAATAGGTTTTTGGATATAAAGGAAAGTGGGAGTATGGAACTAAGTATCAGAAAGGCTGAATACAGACAAGTGGTTGTACTAAAAAAAAGGAAGTTCATGCCCTTCTATGACCAATGTTACAGACGTAAACAGATCAAGTCCAAAAACTTTCCAGGATTAGCCAAATTTGGGTGACATAGCCTAATCTTGCCATACCCAGCCCAGCCAGAATCCAGAGAGCTCCTATAAAAATCAGGGTACATTGTGCCAAACTGCACATATCAACGACAAAGAAGAGGGACCAGAGCAGGGTCCTCTGGGCTCATCCACAGACCTCCTGTGGCAGCAGCGACTGACAAAAAACAAAGAACCAGCAGGGCTCTGGCTTAGCATCCGTTGAGACCGTCTGCAGGAGCCGGCCAACTCCAACAGACGTCTGTGACCCAGACCTTTGAAAGGTTCCAGCAATGCCTGGTCCGGAGAGAGGGAGATGTCCCCCTGAGAATTGGCCTGGTGACGGATATTGACGCGACTAAGAGCCCTCACAGGCCGCAGACACGCACCCCTCTGGTCCCAAAGATGAGCTGGTAATACCTCGGTACAACCAGTGGGCAATCCTAGCTAGAAGTGCAAGGGAACCTGAAACAGAATCAACGATCCTAAAATAAAGATTAAATTAAGAACCACCAGGAAGAGGCACCATAGTGTAGCGTTCAAGTGGTGACAAGACACAAGACTGTGTGCTGCTTCCAGGTCAGGATGGTTACTAAAGATCCTCCTGTTAGACTGACGCTCATCCTCAGCAGTTTAAGGTGCATCTACAATGGGATCGCCAAGGTTGAACCGTCTTCTCTGGTCATGTTAGGTGGTCAACAAGAAAGACATCCAGCAACTAAAACAACTGTTTTCACAAGGACGCTGTTGTTACCCACTGTGCCTCAGTTAGTACTCTTACAAATAGACAGATGAAGGTTCTGCTTACAGGGTGGTAGGCCAGACTTTGGAAAGAAGACAGCTTCTGGACGAGTCATCTCTTATTTTTTTTTACAGAATTTGAATCCTGTTTAGGACGAAGTCAGTAAGGACTTAGTTAGACAAACAAATCTTTATGAGTTTAATGTGAGGGCTGAATGGGACTTCTGTACCAGAGAGCCTGGGTAACAAGAGGATGTTGATTAAAAAGTGATAGGTTTAGCAGCAGAGGGGAATGGCAAAAGGGAGAAATTAATGATGGAACAGAGGGATACTAAATATGGAAAGTAAGAGTCAGATTATGAGGCTGGATGGAGGGATGCTAAATGAGGGAAAATGAGCAAATACGATAAGCATGGAAAACGGGTGCTAATTAGGAAAAACATCAGAGAATAAGAGTGCAAAGTTTGGTAAATGGGGGAATAATATTTCTGTAGATCTTAATTAAGGATACTGATTGAGGGGAAGAGGGGAATGTGTAGCACTGCACACAGAGATACAGTTTAATAATGAAAGCAGGATGGAAGGAGGAGTGTAACATCGACAAAGGCAGACAGCTGGAAGCCGGATTCATGAAAAATACCCAATTTTGAATGATGTGGATAACCATATGCAACGATTTAAAATTCCTGCTTATATAAATACAACATTTGTGTCAAAAACACATAAATTAAAAAGATTAAAAAGTGAATTTTAAAAGCAGCAAATGACGTGATGTGAGCCAACACCAAATCTTCCTGCCAGAGGAGTAAAAGATAAAGCAATAGAGGGATCATTGGTCTGCACACATCAATTTATTTGCTGTTTGGGGGATGTTAATTAGGGAGAAGTGGTGCGAGGCGTTTTTATGGGTGAGTGCTTATAACAGAACCGCAGTAAGAAACAGTGTGGTGAGGTAATTAGCTGGTTAAATGGTGGGTTGTTGTCTTGTGGGGATGTGGGTTTATTGTGTGCTGCTTCTGCTCGGGGAGTTGTGATTGTTCCGTCTCCTGCCTCCGTTGTTTCTCCACTGACGACTTCATGTCACTAGGAACAGCTGATAAATACAGACGTTTCACTACATTTGCCCAAAGAAACAATGTCATGAAAGGCTTTTTGGGTGATTGGATTGCAGTTGGGTGACAGTCCAGTTTTTTAAATCCACCCTCATTGAGGACAGTCAGAGATGCACTGTGACCACATTGAACATAAGGGAAAATGCTGTTATGATGTAATTTCACAGTCAACAAATGTAAATATGTAATTGGTCTTAACTGTTCCAAACTATAGACTCAACATAAACATGGAAAAGTAGCCTGCTCCTTAAAAGTGAAACATATGCCTCCTCCATGTCAAAAGCTGAGACATGGATCAGGCTAAAACGTAAAAGTTTATTTCTCACAATTACCAAGTTTTCATGTTTTTGATAAGTTTGAGTCGAATTAGTTGTTTGATGAGATTAGGGTGAAACATCATGATTGCCAGCTGAGACTGGCTCACGATTGGTCTGACTGGCTCCAGATGCACAAGACGCCAGCGTTCAAATCTGGGCTATTTCATTGTCCACCTCGTCTATGTTCCAAACCAGTGAGGTAGCAGCAGCTTGTTAGGAAGGAGCCTTTAGCCAGTAAAAACACGAAGCCAGTACTCAGTACCTTGGACGTTATTCAAGACACTTCTGGATGGAGTGAGGAATATACTAAGTGTCTGCTTTCAAATAATTCCAAAGACTTCTCCTCAGCTTTGATCACTGGGCCTTTGCTCGGTGAACTCAACCACACAACACACGGATGAGAACTTGGATGTTTCATATCAAAGCCTTTTTTATTTGAGCTCAACATCCACCACAAGAAGTCAAACAAAAACAAAGCATTTCACAAACCGTATTAGAAAAACAGAAAGCTAATATGTTGGCATGGCACGGCTGACGCACTGTCTAGTGTCCACAGAGCTGAGGCACACATGTTGACGCGTACATTCTGCATGGTGGGTGTTTCCCTCCTGCACAATCTTACACTGAGAATGAGATGCTTTAGAAAATCGGATGTAGACCAGTGACGTAGCGTTTCTCTCTCTCTCTCTCTCTCTCTCTCTCTCTCTCACTCTCTCTCTCTCTCTCGCTCTCTCTCTCTCTCTCTCTCGTTTTGCTCTGTCTGTACATTATTAGGTTTTGGTGGCCCTCAGTAGCTAACAGTGTAGATCGATGTAGCTTCTGAGAGTCTAGCTGGGCTTTAATGTGATATTCTGAGTGGACAGCTTTTCTTCAAATGCACCTCTTAATCACATCAGAGATAAATCTCCGATCTTGTTGTCTTCCCTCTCGCTATGTGTTTGTGTGTGTGTGTGTGTGTGTGCATGTTCAAGAAGTACCCAAGTGCATGCTGGATAATATGAGTTTCCTTGCAAGCAGACAGCTGTACATGTGGCTCACATTCAGAAAGACATGCAGCCTCGAGCTCGGTTATAGAGACGACGCCACGCTGTTAATCACTCTACAATAAAAAAGCTTAAATCATCACCATGGTGAGATGCCAAATTTTCTCAAAAAATCAACTGGCATGGAGTTGTGAGTTACTTAGCAACAGAGAGCAGGTTTGTCGACTTTGATCCAGCTGTGGGTGAGCAGG
Organism: Platichthys flesus; assembly: GCF_949316205.1. NCBI lineage: Eukaryota > Metazoa > Chordata > Actinopteri > Pleuronectiformes > Pleuronectidae > Platichthys > Platichthys flesus. Next base: position 10,898,450 of record NC_084947.1, read on the forward strand.
AGGCAGAAGGAGATTAAAACATGAAACAGACAGAGGAACACGTTTTTAATATTCAAATTACAGTACAATCTGGATGAAATTAGTATATAAATGATGAACAATATGCCAAAGAAAAAATATCCTAATCTTCCACCTGCCAATTTAACAAACAAATGAAAGTAATTTGACAAAATATGAAATTATGCAATGGATCCATAACATATTGTACATATGGAATACAGGAGTAACAATTTAGAGAAAAGGACAAATAAATGTGTAATTGTTGGGCACCAGGGTATCGCACTGGGTGGGGAATACACTGAAGCTTGGGACCAATAGTGTTTTACAGAAAATACAATATATATATCAATCCAATTACACTTCAGTGGTTTATCAATATGTCCTCTACCTAACTGTTTAATCGGAAAAAGGACAGTCATGCAAGTTCAGCACTGCAGCAGTCAATAATAAAAGCTATAGAAGGCATATATTGAACATACAGTATTCATTCATGTTTAGTGAGGAACAGAAGTAATAATCAAGGTTCTTAACATCTGCTTTAGTTAAAACACCAATAATTGTGTTTTTTTTTGATTGGCTAAAATCAGATTCTATTTACTTAGGATATCCATAAATTACCATATTTATTAATTGAATGGACATTGTGACCTCAGTTGATTAAAAAAAGAAAAAATTCGGACCAAAAATGGTAAAAAAAAGAAAAGAAAAGGACATTCACTTTTTCCTCTTTGTGTCTCCTTGTTCAACAGTCGTCCAGCATATCAAGAGACACAACATTGTGTTGAAGAGGGAGCTGGGAGAGGGAGCCTTCGGAAAGGTCTTCCTGGCCGAGTGTTACAACCTCTCACCTGACCAGGAGAAGATACTGGTGGCTGTCAAGGTAATCAGGAAGTCTAATTGTTTTAAAGAATACAAATGATTATTTTCCTGTTTCTCTTTCCTCTATGTCTCGTATAGGTTTTTTATGTTTGTAAAGGTAATGTAAAGTTAAAAAGTGCACTCATGGAAGCAAACATGTTTTTGAAGGAGGTTAACCAATCACATTAGAGTGGGTCAGCTGGCCAATCATTGTTTCAACAGCTCTGTTCTCCAGTGTTCATTTGAATAGTTTCCTTATTATCCTTAACATATTTAATCACTGTGTGATTGACTGTAGGGTTTCCTGGATAAAAAAGATATTTTCAACTGGTCACTTAGAAAACAAAACTAAAGCTTTGTTTTTAATAATCTGAAAACCACAGAGACATTTTATTTGTAAAAAATAAATGAAATATCATCCAGTCTGGTTATTCCGATTCATGAGGAGTCTAGCTTTAAGACGAATCATTTAAAAAACCCTGCTGCTGCTGAATGATCGGTTGCACCAAAATAAATCACATTATGATGTTATTGAAGGTGAATTTATTACCTTACGGTATTTTTCAATTCGATCCGGTACCTAGAATACATTTCACATATCGAATATTCCAGCAGATAATCACGCTGTACGTTTGTGAAATGTAGACATTGGCCTTCTCAATCAAAATCCTTCCTATGGCGTATGTATCGCCATCATCTCACCCCCATTTCCTCCGCTATTGTTAGAAAGCCGCTCCTTTCCAGAGTTTCTGAGTAAGCGAAAGGTGGAATTACACTCAAACCACCGACTTCCGGGGCTCAAATTGAACGGTTTCCCAGGGAGCATCCTCCAATCACATATATCATCCATCCATCTCACCATCAAGTATGCTTTCTCTGCTGGTCTGCGGTGAAACAGGATCTGATTGGTGAAGAACTTCTCATTAACAATACATGACCTGTGAGAGACCCCCACCTCACCCTTCCTTCCTTCTCCCTGTGTCTTCACTTACCCCCCCCCCCCCCCCCCACTCCCCTCTACACACACTTCCTCTGTCCTCTGTCCTCCACTCCTTACCTCAAAGTCTCTCTTTAACCTGGCATGTACCCGACTCTCACTTCATCCTGGCACCTTCCATCTCTCAAATCCTCCACTTTCTTCTCTCTTCCAACACTTCCTGTTTTCTTTCCAGCTTAACTCTAAACCGCTCGCCGGCCGCGCAATGTTTGATGCCAGCTTAGCTCCAGCTAAGTCTGGGCAAAAAAACGCACCTGAAAATCCTCAGAAGCAGAGTTCTTGGTTGTAGAACAAGGGTCTGGATGTTGATGTCAGACCCGGTGAAATGTTTTATAAGCAGCACATCTCTTACCCTGAGACAAGCACAGGTTCAGCTGTTTATAGACATGATGTACAGTAGATGAATCATTGAGTCATTAGTGTCACGTCATTGATTTAAGTCTCTCAATTCATCATTTCTGTTCAATCAGCTAATGCACCACCTGCTCACTGAGTGTACGTCTCACTCTTTCGGCTCTTTTCATCCTCGTCTCATTGTCGTTTGGCATGACTCACCATTCCTCTTGTGCCGTTTTCCTCTTCCTACCCCTTGTTGCTGCATCCAAGGAGCCAATTTGTTATGAAAGCTGCTGGAAACATTTCATTTCCAACAGACCTTCAAGGATTTTCAGGATTGGTTCACCCAAAATATAAAAAACTAAAAAGGGGCTTTTTGGGGGGGTTTGAAAGTAGTTCATATAATCCAAAAATAACTGAGACACTGTTTCTGGAACTAAAGACTACAACCTGGTCATGGACAGATTAATTCCCCCCAGACTGAAAGAGGCACTAATGACGCAAATCATGTTATAACTTTTTTAAGGTCAATTTCTGTCCCAGTACGGTTGTTTTTGGTCTGTGTTCCTCTTTTTACAGATATTTTACATTTTTTCTCTTCAGTCTTTTTGCTTTTCATTATTGTGTCTGAGGTCATGAATCACAGAGAAATTAATAAGTTACTTAAACATGAGCCCTGCCTGATATCGAAACAGCAATTTGGTTTATTGACAAAGACTTTTTCTTCAAAATGTGACCATTGACACTTAAGTCTTTCTTACAACTGCTTCAGTGATGAAAATACATGTTTTTCTTTAGATGGACACTATATCAATAATGAAGTGTACATACTGGACTTATGTTACACTCTGTCATGCGTGCTACATTATCGAAACATGTTCTGCCTTCTGCACCACATTACAATAACCTGCACTCGCTAATAGAGCTTAATGGTCCTGGTTTTAGAGTCGGCCATCAATCAACCAGTCATCCATAATACAGAGGCAAGTTTTACTACAATACGCTGAGCTGCCATCGATCACAGGCAACACCATAACACGTGCTTCTGTACATAGAAATATGCATATGCACACACACTCACGTCTATAGACACTCACACACTCGCACGCAATCAATCATGAACACTTTCCATTTTCCATAATGTTGCACATGTAAATGGGAATCACTACAGTCCCAAGCTAGAGGTTGGTTGTTGATTGCTTGTTATTTGTCCAGGGACCTGAATGTGCACAGACCGGATAACTAACGCTGCAAAAAATATGGCTCTTGGCTCGAGACTTAACGCGACACTGAGTTCAGACAGTGAGAGCGCGACAGTGGATACATCGAAGTTTCTGACGCACGACAAAGTCTCTGTTGTAGCGTTCTAAGCCTGGTGATGAATGTTTTTTCTGCTGGCTGGTCGGGCTCAGTGGTGCAGTTCACGTCTTTGTCGAGAAAGAAAGATTTTTTTTCCCCCTTTTAAAATCCAAAAATTTGATTCCAGCTTTTGTTTTGTCATGGAGAGGCAAACTAGGTAAACTTCCAACAGAGCTCTATCAGTGTTTATGTTCTAAAGTGTCCCTGTAGCCTTTAAGTGCCACTTTTTAAATTCATCACTCCTTTAGAAAGTTGTTATTTACTTTATCAATAGTTAATTAATTTATAGATAAATTATAAACTGTTATGATGACAATGTGGGGGTTGGCAGTTTGAGTGTGGTGTTTATCAACACTTTGTATTTTGCCGTTAAAAGTTGTTTTATTATCCTGTCCCTCTACCTTCCTCCGAGAAGATTCCTCCAATTAGAGTATTTATTCATATTTATTAATTTACAAATAGTGATATTACAAACATCAATAATTGCAAGGTGATGACATACCAGCGATAGCCGCCATGTGTTTTTTTAATGGTCGTGAGTAAATTATTTACTAACCATTAATTAATGAAGCCATTAATCACAATACCCAAACCCTTCATGAAGGTGGAATAAATGCTATTTATCATTATTATCATTACTCATCCTCTTCTCAGTTTGGTATTTAGTGGAACTGGGAGGTTTTCTAACAGAAGGTACTCTCACTTTGAGAACACATCAGCAGAAAGTCAACCATGATTTCCCATACATGTGCGATATCACATTTCCAGCTGAGATTGGAACATTGTCCATACAATATCTATACTGTAATAATCCACCGTCGTTATGGCGCTGTATCCTCTTACAGCCTGTAATGTACATGATCGAGCCGCGGGCTTCGCGATTGGCTGAGAGTGGAGTCACCGTCTGTCTCATTTTCTGGCATCTCAGCGTTCTGGATGAAGGGTCACGGGTCACTTCCTTCTGCGTGAGCTCTCTGGGTGACTTCTCCTTGTCCTTTAGACCCGTGCTCGTAACAGGAGCTTCTCTCTGCACTGTTAGTTCACAGCCACATGCACAAGGTAGAGAGTGAACATATATCCATGTCATACACTGTAGGAAGACAATCTATTATTCATGTTTAGGACAGGAGGACTTTTCTATATTTCTCTTCTTTAGATGTGAAATGAATACAGACCCTGTATCACTTTCATTTCCTGCAACTGCTTTTCTCTTTTTTATTCACACACACTCTTTTAGCGCCTCTGTCACAGATGCCTGTGTTACACAACCTGCCCAACAGATTTCCTGATTCATGGAAAGGAGATTAGTTTCAGAGGGAACCAGGGAATATAATGAAGTGTTGTACAACAGTGTTGTACTTTGTAATGGCTTACATTAATATGAAATGTCTCCAGTTTTCCTGCTCGGTCATTGAATCAATCCTCGCTCAGTGCCAGTAATTTCACAATGTGGCTGCCGTGTTGCTGTAGCTCACCCTTTACAAGCAAGACCTTTTTTTCATGGTGGACATCAGCCAAATAAAATGGAGCAGATCGTGTCCACTGTGAAAATGACTCACTGGCAATAGTGTACGTGGAATAATGTGAAACTATTTCATTTGTCGGTTTATTAAAATGTCCCTTTGTGTCTTTGTGTGTGTGCAGACACTTAAAGAGGCCAGTGAAAATGCCAGGAAGGATTTCCACCGTGAATCTGAGCTCCTGACAAACCTTCAACACGAACACATCGTCACCTTTTACGGCGTCTGTGTGGAGAGCGACCCTCTCATCATGGTGTTTGAGTACATGAAGCACGGAGACCTCAACAAGTTCCTCAGGCATGGCTCTTTCCTTCATTACAGAAAAGTGACCGGCAAATGGCAACAGACATGATGACAAATTTAAGTCAATGATACAGTAGAGATCCCCTCTCGTGAATTACCAATTTTAAAGACTTTACTCTCTCACTTACTCACAGGGCTCACGGTCCGGACGCGGTTCTGATGTCAGAGGGTCAGACCACCAGACCTGTGGAGCTGACCCAGTCTCAGATGCTGCACATCGCCCAGCAGATAGCATCCGGCATGGTCTACCTGGCATCTCAGCACTTTGTGCATCGCGACCTGGCCACCAGGTTTGTCGTGTTCTTGTGTGTGTATTTGAACGGCAACATGTAATCTTTTCGGAGTCACATGTGGCAGAACTAACCAATAAGAAGCTCGAAGGACTTAGAATGATGTGAATGTGGCGGAATCACGCAAGTGAACATAAAATATGATCAAATATAAAGAGAACATACATAGCAACTTTCAGTACTTGTGTAAAACATGTTACTTTCATGACAGATTATAATTGGAGAATATTTACAGTATATCTCTGGTTGTTTTTATTGTGTTGTTGCAAGTCAATTGCAAAAGCGGATATTTGCTGTTTTACAGAACATATGCTCATGTTTTCTCTAATCTATGTGAGAGACATGCTGCTACAGACAAACAGCAAAATAAAAGTCCAGTTTCTTCACTGAACTCAACGTCATCAAGTTTGCAAATTAACGACAGGATAGTGGATTTGAGGCAAACATGAAAACCTTTACAGGGTGTGATAACTGCGCCAGGAGTAACTGCAACTATGTAACACGTCTCAAATGATGTTAAACGTCTTTTACTTAAACTCAACAACATGTTCTTCACAGCTGTGTTTTGTTCTGTGTCTGACAGGAACTGCCTGGTGGGCGAGAACCTGCTGGTGAAGATCGGGGACTTCGGCATGTCCAGAGATGTCTACAGTACGGACTACTACAGGGTAGGTGTATGTGTCAACCTAATTTTCTTCTTTCAGCCTCCCCCCTCCCTGCTGCGTGGGTCCCTCTCTGCTCCCCACCCCTTCCCCCCTCCCCCTCTGCATGGGCATGACTGATGGGCCCTGGCCGAGTTACAGTAAGCCGCCTGCCATGGTGGCACAATTAAACCCAGTGCAGTGCAGTGCAGCAGAATTAAACATACATGTTGGTTTCACTGAGAGACAGAATGAGCTTTGTTTGGTGGCGGCAGCAGTTTCCTTTATTCACACTTAGGTTCTTTTATTTTTTCAGGAGGTGTTCATTTTGAATTTAGAAGTCTTCTGTTCACCAGGGACCCGGCTAATGACACACTTGCATGACACAATTTAATATGCTTCTCTGATGAAAACATTTTTATCAAATTATAATTACAAAAACGAAATAAAAAAAAAGGTGACTCAACTTTTGACGATGTGGAAAAATTAAACAATATGTACCTATTGTTGTAAAGATTTAATAGAGACTCATTATTTTAGCACCAAGTTTTCACAGAGTGTAAATATACTCACATTTTTTTAATTTAAGAAGCTAGTTTGAAAGAGTGAAATAATAAATCATGAAATAGTATGAAATATGGTAGCTTCAAACAAACATTTGTGCAAACTGTACACAGTCTGGTTAGTTCTAAAATGTTCCTCTAAATCCTACTTTTTGTTGTCAATCAAACTCTGAGCCTGATATAGTCAGTAGATACAATGCAAGGTCACAAAACTCACATTGTATATTAGTACACAGCTCTGCATACAATAAACCTATTCAGATTGCCGGAAGTGTTGTGCTAGTGGGATATAACACAAACGCACTTATGTCAAGGGGTGTTGTCCAAAGGGTCTTCCTGGAAAGTGTGTGTATGTGTGTGTGTGTGTGTGTGTGTGTGTGTGTGCAGGGACATTTAGTAGTCTTTGAGAGTCAAGATAGCTCAGAGCTACAAGAGACGGCTGAGAGTGTGTTTTCTTCCTTCTGCACAGCGTCTGTCACCTTTCCAAAATGGCAAAATCTAATAAATCTTACTGATTGATTGACAGAGACTGTCCTTTTCTTTATGTCCTTTCTCCGATCCACTGTGACAAACTGACATGAGTGACGTGAAGGAGCACAGTCGTCAGAGGAGGGAGAACGAGTGACACAGGAAGGGAGCAGCCATTTAGCCACAGGACAAATGTCCATTTGGAGCGAATAAGTATTTGAACAGTCACGATCAGAAAGACAATGATCACCAGGGCATTAAAAAATGTATAATTCAGGAATGGAAATAATTGATGAATTTTTTGTTTTGTATGTCTGCTGCCATATTTTCAGGTCATATAAGAACACTATTATTATTTAGTTTGCAGGAAAGCAGTTAAGTTATATCCGGCATACATCAGGCTTATATAAATCATTACTTGCATTGCAAAACGATCATGAATCATTATGAAATCCCTTGATACAGTTTTTTATTTGAATCTGATTCAAATTTCACACACTTTGAAATATCCTAAATATGTCTGAGTTTCTCTATCAAGCTCCAAGAATGATTATCTCACAAACAAAAGCAAATGTTTTGAAAATTAAAAAAAAAAATGTTATACGAAATTCCTGGATCCGCACCAGTTTTCGTATTTTCCGGACCCATACTACTTCATTCCACCTAATTTAATGGTCTAACTTGTAGTTTTTGTGTTATCGTGCTTAAAAACCAACCAACACACAAACAGGGGTGAAAACATAACCTCCTTGACATAGGTCACTATAATGCATATATTTGTCAATATTAGAAAACTATTGTTTCATCACATTTCACAATGTAAAAGGGAAAAAAAGCCTCCTTTTTTACTCTTTTCAGAAAAAGACTTATTAATATTTATTCTTGCTTTTATGTTAATGTTAATCATATTTCACAGCATGTGGAAAATTTGTTATGCCACAATTTTTATAAAGGTCAAATATTCAATAACAACACAGCCACGATCAATCTGTGTTGTGAAAATGACCTTTCTTTGGACTTTTTCTGAAAACTTATGATTAAATGTGGAGTAACGAGATGTGCGTGGGATCAAATTAAACTTAAACTGTAAGGTCTCTCCTCTGGGGCTTGCTTTTGTACTATAGCTGTGTGACGACACACAGCGATCTCCCTCCTCCTCCTCCTCCTCCTCCTCCTCCTCCTCCTCCTCCTCCCCCTCCTCCTCCTCCTCCTCCTCCCTCCTTTCACCTCGCCTCAACAAAGCTGAGCGCTGAGGCTGTCGTCATAGAAACGGGCGAAGGCAGTGGCAGTGATCCTCGGAGTTGTATCCAACGTTTGTCGGGAAGAAAAGTAATCAGACAACTTGTGTTTAGTATTCCGAAGCAGTATGAGAGAAGGAGAGGGGGGAGAAGGGGAGAGATGGAAGTGTGGGAGACGGAGGCAGGAAGGTGGCAAAGATGAAAGGAGAGAGAGAGAGAGAGAGAGAGAGATGGAGGGAGCAGCAGGAAGAGAGAGAGGAGGTGGGGGAGAGACGAGCGGGAGGCCGTGCAGGGAGGGAGAAAACAAGACATGAATAAATATACAAAAGAAGAGGAGGCAGCGATGGAAGGATAAAGAGACCTACACATGCTGTGGTGGGAGAGGAGGAGACGTCGTGCAAAAAAAAAACAAACACACACCCGAGCTGCAGCTGCACACAACCACAGAGCAGGACATCCGAAACACACAGACACAGACAGACGCAGGGAAAACAGGGAAGCAGGAGAAAGGTACAGAACGGTGGGAGGTAAAACACGAGCAACCACTCATGTTTCAACATCCAGGACAGACAGAGGTGTGTGTGTGTGTGTGTGTGTGTGTGTGTGTGTGTGTGTGTGTGTGTGTGTGTGTGTGTTTCTGTGGGGACCCAGTTATGCTCTTGCGTCAGACAAGAGCAAAGATGAGTCATAGAGGAATCGGAACGCCCCCCCCTGCTGCCTCCCCCAGTGTGTGTGTGGATGTAAGGAAATAGAAACAGAGGCGTAGGACTGAAGGGGCCGCGGTGACGTCACTGAATCCCCTGTTACCCAATGAACCTGACAGATGCTTTTGCAAACAGGCGAGGATGACTCCATCCGATGCCTTGTGTGTGTGTGTGTGTGTGTGAGGGCATGCGGGCGGGGCTGGACTTGGACTTGGAGTTTGGGGGTGAAAGCACATAAACTGATTTCATGCCCAAGCATAAAGGATGAAAGAAATTCAAATGTGTGCGTGCGTCTCAACATTCAGGCCCTGACTGTTTTATGCCGCTGACACAGACTGGAGGGAAACGCTGGCAACAAAGTAGAACATAAACAATCTCTTTAGAGTATTTTGGCTTGTGTGTGTGTGTGTGTGTGTGTGTGTGTGTGTGTGTGTGTGTGTGTGTGTGTGTGTGTGTGTGTGTGTATGTGTGCGTGTGTGTCTGTGAGTGAGAGGGTGTGTGTGTGCGTGAGAGGGTGTGTGTGTGTGTGTTTTACAACCCATATCTGGGTCCCGACCAACACAGACAAACACAATTTTAATGGGGCACCTGGAGATGCTGGAGTCAAGCAGTGTGTGAGTCAGTGTTCGTGTGGACTGACAAATCACCGTCTGCAGGACAAGATACAAATCAACACAGTTAATCTTAAGTTAATAAAAAGGTTTAATACAATCAAAGCTCAATGTATCCATAACATGTACTTAATTAAATTTTTTAAAGACATGTAAATGTAAATTAGGGGTTATGTTAATTGGAGACTTTAAATTGTCCCTCTGTGGGAAGGTGAGAGTGCAGTTTTTTTTGTATTGTAAGAACAATGGTATAGATAATGGATAAATCTTTCTCTGTGTTAAACCGGGCCATATCTCTCCCTAACATTCACCAGGTGCTGCAAGTGCCCCGTGAAACCCATTAAAAAGTTGAATTATGACAAATGGACATTGAACTACAAGAACTGATGTTCAGGTGGAAAATAAATATAGTGTCTATAGTGTCTGTCCATATTTGTGCCCTGAAAAATATGTTAATCACCAATTCCTCATGATATTAACAGATAATGTGATCCAAGCAGCATCACAACTTTTTTTTGTTATATTAACATAATTTCTAAGAGATTGAGCAGAACAACAGCATGTGATGAACATTTATATATCAAGCATTACTGTGTCTGAGATGGCCAGAAGAAGGAGCTCTTTTCTCCAGGGATGGAAACAAAACTGCACACACACACACACACACACACACACACACACACACACACACACACACACACACACACACACACACACACTGCACATACGTAGACACAAGGATTCTTGGAAAGAGTTTTTGTTTCCATAGCAACACAGAGGGCAATTAAGGTAGAGTTCCCGTGTTTGTTGCAGGAACAGAGGAGTGGGTGGAGTAAATCACTTAAGCCCCTCCTACACCGCATCCCATAATGCTCTCCTCTTAACTAGTGCAGTTGCCCTGGATACCACAGCCTCCAGGAGGTCACTACAGGGAACCCAAAGCCCTCGCCTGGTTTATTCTTTCTCCGGTTTTGGGGCGTTCCTGAAACGTTCAGGCAGTGGACTCGTTGAAATGATGCATATTTGTAAGACAGGGAGGGAGAGAGACAGGGCGCCATCTTAGAGGTGAGAGAGAAGGTGCAAACGAGTGAGAGAGAGAGAGAGAGAGAGAGAGAAAGACGGGAACGGCTAAAGCCTGAAACATGCTTCTGCGTTTTCACGGGCCCGTAAGCGCAAGAGCCCTTCCGGGTCCCTTACGTGCTTATGTATCCCTCCTTACGTGCTGACGGGTGTCGACCCCCTTTTCTAAAATTTACGGCAAAGCTCCGCAAGCTCACTCAGCCCGCAAGGCTGTGATTGGTCTGCTCTACATCCCTTCTGGAGCTGAATTTCCGGTTTCATGCCTCATAATACCGGCAGAAATCACGGAAGATTTAGAAGAACGAATATGGACCAAATAGAAGAGCACTTGGCAGAAGATATCCGATAGTATGATCACTTGTATAACCCGTCACTGACTGGCGGATTTGTCCGCCAGAAAAAGGCTACGAGGAGCCGCAGTGGCTATGTAAATAAACAATCAACGAAGAAGAAAGAAGGCGTCTCGACAAAAAGCATTACTCCGCCTAGTGTTCTGGCGCGGGATTGCTTTGTAAGACGCGCAACGGTTGGGGAAGCATGAATGAAAACGAGTCTTGCGCCACAGCGGCGTGAAAAGACGCAGACGCAGTCGCAGAAGCATGTTTCAGGCTTAAGGAGACAAAGACGGACGACCAAGCTCCTGAGAGCTGATGACGGAGCGATGCAGTGAGAATCTCTTCTGACTGCTCCTCTGTAAACTTTGTTCATGTTTGTTGCCTCCTCCTCATCAACAGCAAAAGGGTTTAATCTGGTACTTTTCCTTTACCTGTAATTCTTCATCTGTTCTCTCTCGTTTCTCTGTCCACGTGGCCTTGTTGGAGATACTGCCATTTTGCGTTCTGCTCAGACAAAGAGGCTGTTATTAATATGTTAGACCATCAGAGGGAATGGTCAGCCATGATGAATAAATCAAAAATTAGAATTGGTATGAGCTGGTCCAGACACATTGGTGAAAATATTGTCAGAAATCGATCTATCCATCTATTCTCGAAATAATGGCTTTAAAATAGTAAATAACTACGCAAGTGACCATAAGAAACCAGACCAGAGTAGAACCAGACTAACTTTTACTCATTGGAAAGGATGCAGGACAGATTCCAACCTTATTAATCATCAGTTGTTACTGGGAGGGAGGGACGGAGGGTACCACACATGCATTCTAAATGTCGTCTGCCTGCAGAGGATGGTAAAAACTTTATTGATGTTTCAATGGGTCATTTTTCACCCGCTGCTGATAGTCAGTGTGTTTGTGTGAGAGCAAGAGAGAGAGAGAGAGGAAGAGAAAGAAAACAAGAAAGAGAAAGATCGACCAAAACACGCAGCTCTACACTGAAGCATTCTTCATGTTTCTAAATATTTTATTATCATTATGAAACTCTGCTCTAATAATACCCGTTATATTTGTGTAAAATTCTGTGAAATATAAGTCGACGTGTTTTTTTGGCTTCCGAGCTTCGCCTCTTCTTGTTGCATTTTAACAGATACACATGTACCACTGTTTATGGGAGGATCCATCCACAAAAGATGTGAATTAAGTCTCCTACCTGTACCCCAAGTGTATCCAGGAACAATTCTTATTTGGCTATTCTTGTGCTGCTTAAAGCTAAGTCAAAATTAAAGCAGCAGCAGTAGTGAATATGAAAGTGAGTATTGAGGGTATGAGATTCCAGTGCCAATTAAGCAGGTATGAATTTGGCTGAAATGTAAATGAGAAACAGACAAACAAGGAGGGAGGAATGACGTTACAGGGAGAGAAGGGAGGGTTATGAGGAGAGAAAGAGCTGCCGAGATGAAGGCAGGTATGTTTCAGTGAACCTGGTGGCTATCTGACCGTGCAGATTTTATTACTCCATTAAATAACCCACTGACTAACATAGAAACAGGCCAAGTGTGGGCACCAAGCCATTAATAACAGGCATAAACCGAGGATTGTCCTGTCTGTGTGGAGCAATGGAGCGCAGATGGTTCGGTAGATTCATGTGAGGAGAAGCAGTGAGTGGAGAGAGGAGGTTCAGTGGGAGACGGGAAGGCATCAGGGTTTAGGTTTCATTCAGCTTCACTTTAAACACATCAGGATTAAATGGTCAGCTTAGACTAGAACATAAAGAAATGGTACAAAAGTCTGTCAAAATGACTGATTTCCTCAGCAGTGGATTTCTCCTCACTGTCTCCTATTGTTTAATGCAACAATTTAAAGTTTCAAATTAAACAACTTTTCCATTACTTCAATTTCTCCTGCATTCAAAAACTGAATCTGCAGTGGATCCATATGCAGCTCTCACACACACACACACACACACACACACACACACACACACACACACACACACACACACACACACATTCTATAACATTTGACTATTTTCCTGAACAAGAATCTTTCTTTTTTTTGCCATTTGCTGATCGCAGGATATTTATTTGCAGTATTTGAGGTATTAAAAACCAACCCTATCTCACCAGTATACTTTCAGGTTGAATAAAATGTTATGCTGCTCAGAAGAGAGGTGTGCTACAGTCAGGTATATGAAAGCCATCTACTGTGCCATATAACTCCAAACCGGGCTTGATTAAATGCCTCAGGCGGCAGTTTTGGGGGAATTAAATATTTGCAGGGCTCCTTTAAACCTCGTGAGAAATGTGAAGAACTGCATCAGAAATGCAATATGTAAAAGAGAAGTGAATGGAAGAGTATAAAAGAGGCTTCACAGCTCCCTACACATTTATTCTTTATTCTTTTCTGCCGAATTTATACTGACTTTACCCTGTCCAACATTTCTCTGTTTAAAAGGTCGGCGGCCACACCATGCTACCCATCCGCTGGATGCCCCCTGAAAGCATCATGTACAGAAAATTCACCACAGAAAGTGACGTCTGGAGTCTTGGAGTCGTTCTCTGGGAGATCTTCACCTACGGAAAACAGCCTTGGTACCAGCTCTCCAACAACGAGGTACAGAAGACTAAAACACCTCTGACCACACCAGTGTTGGACTATCGTCAGGATTGTGAAGGCAACAGATCCAGCACAATAAAAAGAAGAATAGTCAAATGTACAAAGCAGCAACTTTATGTAAATGTTACCTTGGAAGCATCTCCAGCCAAATAAGAAATGAAAAGATGAAGTCGTAGGCTCCAGATCTGAGGAAACAGCCCTTCAGTTCAAATAAATATTTGATCAACTGTTGATCAAAGTTTCTCACAGGTGTGGTGCAGTTTACAGTACGAGGCTACGGCCCAATGCGCAGAAACTCAATAATTGAGCGAACACGTCTTGAATTAATGTTGAGATTCGACACAGAGCCGAGGAGCCAGGTTTGACTCTGTTCCCCCATTCACAGGGAGGCAGATGTGAAAGCGCTGCTGTCTGGCATCGCTGTCAGACTACTGCAGCAGCAGATGCCTCTTTTGTTCTGAGCAGAAATGAATTTGAAACCCTGTTTGTCCTACGGGAGCCACACCATGTCCGTTTCTTTTTGCCATGGATCACACTGACTTTTGTGTTCCGGTGACACCGGTTCCATCTAAATATCTGTTCTTTTTGGTCCAGGATCTAAGCTGTGCTCCCAAAGTGTTTCGTACACAAACAGCATATGGTGACAAAGGCAATAGATAGACTACAAATAAGAATAGGAATAAAAATGGAACATTAATCATTTGTATCTATTAGTAATGCAAAAATAGTGAAAATGCACATTTTCCAGATACAGTCTTTATTCATATTTTTATGTTATAAAACACAAAATGAACTAATCCTCTCATCTGCTGGAACTATAAGGATTGTTTGGCACTTTTGCTCGATACAGTAAATTTCCTTAATGATTAATTGATAATCAAGATTTGATATTACAGACTCATAATTATATCAAATACATCAGGCTGAACCTCAAATATCCTGTATGACTCAATGACCATGTTAAAAAGAAAACTGTTTAAATTGTCAGTTATTTCACTCCTTTCAGCTCGTATATAACACTGACTCAAATTACTGATGAAGTACCTCAACCTGACCTGTTCTCACTGCACTTAATACATCATTATTGACAATTAACAATTGACTGTCGCTTCTGAATAATAAATAAGTCTTAACAAATCGGCCCTTTGGTCGGTTACACTCAGGGTCTTGACCCAGTTCCCTGCATCGGATCCTTTCAACCCTTCACCTTCACCTTGGCCTTGTGAACCTGCTCATGACCTCCACTCTGGTTACTGCTCAACATGTCAGCCGTCCCGTTTACATCCAACTCTTTCGGGCTGCGTCCGAACTCAACCTTTAGCCCCTTTCACCTTCTTCTTTTCCCCTTTTACATATCTGCTGATTCACAGTTCACTCTCCTCCTGACCCCGAATCGGATGCTCAGATATCTGTGACACGGGATATGGACCTTTGTTTCAAAACTAGATATCCCTATATTTATACATAGATTTATTTCCTCTGATTCCCATCACAAAATGAGGAGAGGTTGGCTGCTTGATTGGCAAAAAGATAAAACTGTTACAGATCAGATCCTTAATAATGTAGAGCAGAGATCTAATGATAATCAAATGTTCATAAAGCGATTTGGTGCTTTCGGGAGGGATTAATAGACGCTGCTAATTAGTGTTCATCCCACACAGCAGGGTGTATTTTTATGTTTGAGGAAATTATAAAAAGCTTAATTATATTACAGTCAAATAACTGTAAAGATATTTTCCAAGCCACTGTCAGAGGATGATATATCCACTCCCTGTACAGAGGAGCAATCTCCTCTTCATTCAGCCGCTCGGTTTCAAAACGCGTCGCCTAACTCTTCAGCCCCAAACCCTCGCACTGACGCAGATTTAAAGCTCAAATCCGTATTTGTTGTGCTTTAAATGAACCTATAAGAGAAGATATGAAGTGTAATGAGACAGTAAATTAATTGAGCCCATGTCAATTTATAGTTTGAGACTTTTCCGCTCGCAATCTTATTAAGAAATTGCCTCATTTGTCTGGACGGCTGCTCCAGTGCAATGTGACTTCATCAGTGCAGTAAATAATTTATTCACGCTGACATTTTCCCTGTATGCCACTGCACCGAGGTGAAACAACTTCACCAAGCAAAGGCTCCATCATACTCACGGGAATTTAATGAATACACAAAGTTATAGACTTCCAGTTGGTGTTTGTCTGTTTGTGCTTCAGATAACCACGACATCTTGCCGCAGATCCCAATCAGGAATGCGGGAATCTTTTCACTTTCTTTAGCATTGGTGTTTCTTGACATTTACCTTAATTTATCAGAGTAATTCATGAATCTTGATAAAAAAAAAACAGACATCGATAAGGGGAGTGATATTTATGATGGGTGTGTAATTTGGTACAGATCCAATCAGTAAGGGTGCATTTTAAGGCGGGGACTCTAGGGCCTTGGCGGAGCTGTCTTTCATTTCCTCCTCTTTGTTTCTCCCCTCTGTAGGTGATCGAGTGTATAACCCAGGGCAGGGTGCTGCAGCGCCCCAGGACCTGTCCTAAAGAAGTGTACGACCTGATGCTGGGCTGCTGGCAGAGAGAACCGCACATGAGACTCAACATCAAGGAAATCCACTGTCTGCTCCTCAACCTGGCCAAGGCCTCACCTGTATACCTGGATATACTGGGCTAAACACAGGAAGAGGACGGAGGAATGCGTATCTGTGTGTTAAGGTGTGGATGGTTGCTGTATTTAAGTGTGTATGTGCACTTGAGGTATGTGTGTGTGTGTGTGTCTGCTATAGGGTAGACATGGTGATACCTCTGAATAAGGTGTGTGTGCGAGCAAGGTGGCGCTGTACAGGATGTGAAGCTAGCACCAGACTCTTTAAGGCAATCAAGACGTTCTTCAACTCAGCCCCAATCGCCTCTTTCCTCCCGACCAATTTCCTCTCCTTTGTGCATCTACTTCTTCCCCGTTTCCTCTCCCGAAGACACATTTAGAATGAGTGATTCAACTTTGGAGGAGAGGAGAAAGAAAGCTTCTCTCTTCTTCTCAAACGCTTTAAACTGACTGGGACTAAATTGATGAAACCTGATAAACAGGACTTTAAATTTGGTGACTCATCTGTCGCTGCCTGTCGGACCACAGGACTCGTTGTGAGCATCCTGGAGTTTTAAAAGGAGGCGCAGCGCGGGGAGGATTTCCAGAAGCCTTGTATACTTTTGCGTGTAAATACGAGACTGTGAGACTCTCTTCAGAGAAAATGGCTCGGTGAGATGTGGAGCCACGAAGACGCCGATTCCCCCTCTCGCCCCTGTCTGTCTATGTGACCTCTTTCTTTCTGTCCGCCTCTCCGAACTGTACGTGAATATTAATGTCAGCATTCATACAACGTGGCTTGTGGACAGGACGACATGATAAACACACTGGTAGACGTTCAGTAGACTGACCCGAACATAATAATGACGAAAACAAAAAAAAAGGAGGAAACACTGGTTTTCTGCCTCTCTGAATGAGGAATACGGAAAACGCAGGGGGGTTAAAAAAAAGAAACAACTATTTTGCATTGATCTACATTATGTTCTCATGCAACAGATTGATATCAATGATTTTACACATATATGCACCCATATCTGCATAGTGCATTGTTTTTTCTCTATTACTTTGCCTGAGACGTAACATGATGATCATCCATCCAGCCCCTCCCCCTCTCACTGAAGTGACAGCTGCTTCCCTCGCGATGTCAAGCACCCGTGTCGGAGGTCAATTGATTCATTTGTCCACAGCTGTCCGACAATCACGAGGTCCTGGTGTTGATGGAGGGATGGATGGGGGGGGGGGGGGTGATGGGGGAATAAAGGCTGTTTAGGGAGGCTGGGCTTTTTGAGTGGTCAGATCACGGTCAGATGTGTGGGCGGCGGCGCTGGAGAAGGTGTGGTTCATTTGGTCAACCCATATTAAATCATCAAGGCTCTCAGCACTCAGACTTCCTTGAAAACCACATCTGTGCTGGAGGGGATGTACACAACACAACACAACACACACACACACACACACATACTGTATACCTTATCCCGTCATCCCTCCATCTCCACACTCACAAACTGAAAGACACTCAAAACGGGCCGAGAAGGAAATTGAATTGTGCATGTTTTATTATTTGAGCGGTGCAGTGCTTTAGCCAGGCCCCGTCCTCTGTAATGGTGTAATGTATATTTCATTACGGCCTAATGGGCCCCATTAGCACAGTCTCCTCACAGACATTCAAGACTTATTGTTTTATGGCCGAGAAGGAGCGATGGAGGGAAGAGGAGAGGTGAAGGAGGAGAAAAACAGAAAGCACGACGGAGGAGCAGAGGTAATAACGCATATTGGGAAGAAATGGAGGGGAAGGGCGAGCGCTCAGAGCAGAAGCAATGGGGTAGAAAAGAGCAGACAATGGTGGCGTGCAAAGGTAGGGTCGTGTGGAGAGGTGGGGAGGGAGAGAGAGAGAGAAGAAAGCGGAGTCGAGAAAAGGCGGAGAAGGGGAAGAGAGGAGGTGTGAATGTCCTCAGGGAGAAAGTGAGAGTGAACATCCATCATTACCGCGGCCTGCAGATGTTCTATAAGCCACAACTTCAACTTCACGCTGCCGTCACATTCCAATGGCTGCCCTCAAACACACACACATAGACACACACAGACACACACACACACTTTACTGGGACTCCACCAACAGCTTACACTGAGAATAAACTCAACAATGCACCACACATCCCGAGATGAGGAACCACTTCACAGCTCACATATCTGGTCACATGCTCTCACACACACAGACAGATGGACACACACACACACACACACACACACACTGTACATACAACAGCTCACATGCATGAAAGAAAACACACTAAATGTTTGTTTTTGCATTTTACTCGGGAATGTCTGATTTCCTTTCAAACGTATAAAAAACAAAATCTTGATCACTGCACCAACAACATCAACGTTTGTTGGTGTCAAACATCAATCTGGAATTTCTGAGTCTTTTTTGTTTATTAACAACAGCACTTGATGGTATTGATGTCTGTGAACTTGAACATGTTGATTTGATTGATTTGTATTAATATTGTTATTATTTATAAATCAAGAAGCATTTTGTACATTTCTTTCTATATCTTAAAGTTGCCTTTTGCAACAGCAACACTGGTTTACTCGATTATGTTTCGCAAAAAACATGCGTAGGATAGTTATGTAATGTATTTTTATGTCAGGCTCCCTCTGAACAGCGACCTATAGCCCGTCCTCATGTACGGTGCACTGGACAACAGGGATGGACGTCTCACCAGTCTGTCACGTTCAACCTATCTGACATATCGCAAAATGATGCCCACCTGTCAGAGCGTGAGCTGCCGCCGCATTGACCACGCAGGCTGTGCAGTCGAGTAGAGTTTGCACACTCACAAACTGGCCTCACATTATCTCTGTGTGCGGTGAACAGAGGGCAGGGTGTGCGAGGGCCTGTGTGCGTACGCTGGAAAAAACTGTGAGATCGTCTCCAATGTCAGAAGTGTGAGAAGAACACCTGCTGGGTTTTCTTTCTTTCAAAAAAATGTATAATAATGAACTGTGTCAAGTTGGATGACGGCGAGGTCTTTACAGTTCCAGGAGGAGGAGGAGGCTGAGAGGAGAGGGCTGTTTGTTAGGATGAAGACCTGTCAGCACAGGGCTGAAGTGTTCTGTGATCTGTGAACACAGCCCCGGCCTCTGCATCAACGCCTCACGTCAAGGATATGGGTCAAACAAAGAACGCCCCCAACAACTGCTGTATGAACGGATGCCTCAGAAAACGAGGGACCGACAATCACTGACTTCTCTCTTTCTCTCTTATTCAAGTGACCTACTGTAAAATAGACTATTCCGCCAACTTTCCTCCTCTATGCTGCCTCTACTGTACGTGATAGTCTTAAACTTTGGTCCCTAGAAGTGCTACTTCCTTTTTCTTTTTTTCTTTTTGTAAAATGAAATAACTGCGAGAGGAACAAAGAAAATACGTGGACAAATGTGAATTAGCTGCTGGAGGAAGTAAGCGTCGCTAACTGCTGTGTCAGAGACTGTGTCAGTAACTAGGTTGTACTATTTTCTTTCTTTCGTCTGGGAAGTGGAGGGCAGAGAATTGGTAAAAGCTGCAGGGGACCCAGGATGCAGAGCGATGTTCGCTCACTCTCCCGGCGGACTGGGTTTGTGCATGCATGTGGGTGTGTTTGTGTGTGTGTGTGTGTGTGTGGGGGGAGAACTGATTGATGCCGGAGTGAGTCAGTGGGGATCAACACGCTGGGTTCAGACTTTAGCCAAATCCCAGTTCAAAAAACAAGTTTCATGGTAGGAATCAGGAACTGATTTGTTGGCGCTGTTCAACCAATTCATCATGTCTGACTGAGTTTGGTGCTATGGCAGCTAACATTCAGGGAATCAATTGCTTTGTTGTGACTCCAACCATTAGCTTCTTCTAAAAACACTTCACTAACGCCTGAGTTTCACATGAGTGTATCAGCAATAGTAACAGATTCTTCCCTTTTCCTATCGCCTCACGTTAACACCAGCGTGGGGCTGGGTTCAGGCTAAACCCTGTGACTCACTCCCTGTCCACACTGATGCAGATTATTTCCTCTGCGTTTGCAATTCTCCTCCAAACACAAACACTGTTTCAAAAACTCTGGTTTCTTTGGATCCATGTTTAAATGTAAAATTTAGCTTTTGAGAACCTATGACATCACAGTTTACTTTACTGCTGCTTTGTGCAATGAGCGTGCACCAGAAACCATTTCTCTACATTTTGGTTGGCAATGCCAGATCCAATAAAAAGTTTGCAGTTCAATTTATCACTTCAACTTTTTGGATTTGACTTCATTAAAACGTTCTTTACCTAGTGTTTGATGGATTTGTTGCAGACTTATGAGCATTTGTCGTCGTGTTTGTCTGGACGGAGATATTTTGTAAAACAGAGTGAAAAACATTCATAAAAAAAAAGTATGACATTTGCAATAGTGTAGACAAGGCCTCAGTGAGCGAAAGGGTATTTCACACAGTGCTGAGTCATCAGGAGAGTTTTTTATCCATGTCATATTGACTCCCCTCTCTCTCAGTCTGAGCTAAATGAGCTGAAATACCATAAAGGTTATTAAAAAGATTACCTTTGTGCTTGAATGCTTCTGGGGCCCATACGCCCGGGAGAATGTAATGCAACAAAAAACTGCTTTTCTGCAAAAAAGAATGAAAAAAAAAAAACAAGTGAATCTACAAAATGCTAAATGTCTGTCTCCTCTTTCCCAGATTTTTAGATTCTTTGCTGTTTGTCTCTGTGTTTCGAGGGTTTCGCTGCTGCAGCGTTGATAGTGAGAAAACCAGAGGGGGGTGGGATTACTGGATGTTTTTGTGGATTTTGGGATTGTAAGAGACATGAAATAGGGCGGAGGGCAAAGCGCTTCAAGGTTCCTGTGTGAAAGATGTTACAAATTTTATTCCTATGCCTGAACATGCTCTTTGAAATGTAGGAAACAGCTGTACAAAGCACACAATGTAATTAAAAGCTGGAAATACTCTTGACTGATGCAGCTAATGTTTGTCTTTGCAAGCCGGTTGTTGTTCAGAAAAGCAAAAGTTATGATGCCGCCCATGCGTGCTTTGCTGTTGGACACACACACACATACACACACACACACAGAAACACATGCGTGGTGGAAATGATCATAGTGACTCATGATGATAATGATGGTGATGATATGATTTCTCTCTGAACATGGACCAGTCTGTCATGTTATTATGTAATTAATAAAAAGTGTTATGTCACATCAAAGTTCCTGCAACTGACTATAATGAAGAGTTACGTGTGTATCCATGTGTGTGTGTGTGTGTGTGTCTGTGTGTCAGAGAGGGGGAAACACACACGCCCATGCAGCAAACAGAGGAAGAAGAAGAAAAGAGGATTGTTCAGGGCGGTATGAGAGAAACAGGGAAATAAGTTGCTCTAAATTCAGTGATAGATCTGGTGTGTCGGAGTGGTGCTACATCATTGTATTAATCCCAGTATAAATCCAGTGTCTGTTAAGAGTGAAAAGAAAAAAGGAACTTGCGTGGTTTGCAGATTAGCAGCAGGCTGAGAGCTTTTGCAGGGAATTGTACAAGTGAATTGGACAGAAGAGTTCCCTCTAAATCCCCGATGCAATTAACCAACAGCTGAATTAATATGTTCTTTTTACCCAGAGCCCTGTCTACAATTTAACTTTTAATAAAAACATCATTGGGAAGGAGATGAGAAATGCACCAGGCGCACAGAATTCACCTTGGTGTAACAGCGTGTGTGTGCATGTGTTGATGTGTGTGTGTAAAGAAAGACAGTCAGTGGTAGTGGTAGTGCTCTCCTGGTGTACAGTGGAGGTTTCATGTACTCAGCACTTCAACCTCATAAATAACACTTTTAATCAACACACACACACACACACACACACACACACACACACACACACACACACACACACACACACACAAACACACACACAGGTTTGTGAGGATGAGGGAGGCTGTAAAAGCTGATCTACTACATGTCTTGGGAAGACACACATCAGAA
Organism: Platichthys flesus; assembly: GCF_949316205.1. Classification (NCBI taxonomy): domain Eukaryota; kingdom Metazoa; phylum Chordata; class Actinopteri; order Pleuronectiformes; family Pleuronectidae; genus Platichthys; species Platichthys flesus. Next base: position 10,920,950 of record NC_084947.1, read on the forward strand.
GAGTGAGGCCAGTCTATGTGGTTCAGCTTGTTTCTAATCTGTCCTGAGTTTATATCTAGCTCAACATCGTCATCACAACACCACACCTTCCCTCTGCTTTAGGACAGATTCACTTAATCTCAATTAATAAGTTCAACCCCGTTAATTGAGTTCTAAATCTGTTCTTTAAGAGGATAAAGAGAAAGGTGCTGCAGGCGAGAGCAGGGGAGTCTACATACGTTTATTAGACATACTATAACTTAACTTCTGCAATTTTACCTGATTGCTTTAAGGAGGTATTAAAGTGATGCTGTTTTCTGGCAGATTGTACTGCAGCCTGTAAAGGGTGCGGGGGACTTAGGGAGCCTGAGCTTGAGGATAAATACAGTTTGACCCCAGATCATTAAAGATCCTCTCCAGGCCCTGTTTTTTTATAGAGAGATCAGTCAGTAAAGAGCATAGCTCCGCCGAGGCCGAACGTTGCTGAAGTTCTTATTGTAGAAATACAAAAGAAGAAAGGGAAGTGGTGTATTACAATTATTATTATTATTCGTCTTAAAGCAAAGAAAGTTGGAAAAACAACTTCTGCCTGATCTGTATCGGGACCAGTCCCCATCCCTCCACCAAGTCTGGTTGAAATCAGTAGTTTTAGTAGGTTGTGCGAAATCCTGCTAACAACTAAAGCAGCACAAAAAACAGACCACCCAACAAATTAGAAGGACTCTCATAAAGCACACACGTCCATCAAAGCTGTTTGGCCACTTAGCACCATGTAGGCATTTACATGTGTAGAGTATCAAATGGATCAGACCCAATTTATGGAAACCGTGACTAGAGTTATTCTGTTATTCCTTTGCATATAACCCAACAAGTTTCAAGAAATCTGTTCAATAGTTTTTGCATTCACAACTTTTGCAAAGGATGACAAAAGAAAAAACCTGTTCAACACTAAGTTTCATTTGCTATTAATGTAGAGAGATGTTAATGTATGTGTTCGTCAATGAAAGAAAATGATTGGTATTGAAAATATCCATAAAAGCTTCGCTGTGCTGTTTTCTGACAAAATATCCAATCTTGGAAAAGCCACTTTGGATCAAATTTACATAATGGGCTTCATGTTGACCACAAGGAAAGAATAACTATCTTAAATATTCTGTGTGATTCAACACTTTTAATGCTGTGGTGCCCCTTCAAGCCAATAAGTTCACCAATGAGTTTCAACAAAATGCAACCAATGGCCCAATGCAGATTTAAATAAAACATCCAGTTCCGTTAACTTCTCATAATTAAATATGAAATAGTTGCTATGATGGACAATATTGGAAGAGGTGAAAACACACGAGAGGCAAAAACGCCACAAACTGGCTTCAAGCCTGTATCACGCGTGCTGTACATCACAGCCCCAGTAATGCCGTTACTAACTATAGCCTGTCTTTACCTTAATACCATACTATTATCTGTAGCCTCATCCCAGAGGATCTAAAAGCAGGGAGGAAGACCAACTGTTGTTCGGAGAAGATGTGTCATTACTACAGAAACACATCCTGAGGGAGAAAAACACACAGCGGAACAATGGTCCAGTGGGGGGGCCGAGGTGAGCCAAGCTGCTCCGTAACGACGCGGACCAATTAGAGACGGTTAAGGCAACGACAGGCCGTCATTAGTGGTTAGTCCCTCTCTGCTGCACCTGCGTGGTGACATCAGCACCGCAGGCAGGAGCGTGGACGTGCTCCCTCACAATCTCCAGCATCTGTTGGTGTGAAAGTGAGTGATTGTTGCTCACGGCCCAGTAATATCAAGCATAATGAATGTTTTTAGATGAAGCCATTTTCCTCCTGATCTGCATTTATCTTATCTCGTTGTATATTCAACTGAAAACAGTATGACTGGGTTGTTTTTCAGCTCAGAGCACGGTGGGTTTATTTTCTACTAAAGCAAATACAATTAGAGATATATACTTATCAAACTTAATGGACGTAATGAAGCACGATTCATGGTTTATGGTTTTATCTGGAAATTTGAGGGCTTGGTTTTGGAAATGGCTAAAGGTGGAAAAACGGGGACACAAATAAGATAATTATCTGTCACAACTATAGCAGGATTTCCTTTCCAGCATATACCAAACATGTGAAAACTGAGAGACACGTGAAAGAAGTTAAAACTACAGAGAATGAAATTTAGGATGTCAGGACCATGATTTCAGACAAATGACAAAAGCAGGTGGGAGCAGTGAAGGTCACTTCTGTGACTTCCCTTCCCTCCAGCTCCGTTCAACTTCATTCGGGTGGGGTTGACTTTGAAGTGACTGAAGTAAAATATATTCCAAAAGGGAAGACACCATGACACGGTCAATCAACTGGGTGCTGCTATGATTTTCCCACATTTATACCAACAGCAGGCACTAACCCTGGTATAAACAATCTAATAAAGTTGTTCTGTATGTGACCCTAACCCACGCCATCGCCTCCTCACAGCTTTGTTGTTTTATCCATTAAATATTTTTTTTCACTGCTGCAACTGAGCATAATCCTCAGAGAAACAACGTTTCCTGACCAAGAAATGAGTGGTATATGATTTCTGTAAACATAATTTGAGCGGACTGTTTTGATTTCAGTCTATGGGTCAATAATAAAAAAGAAACCCGTTCTTTCTCACAGGTTTTCTACTGGGTAGTGTAATCACTACAGGGGTCCAAATGAAGTGGTCAGAATACGACAAGCTATGGCTCCTTTCAAAGAAAAACAAGAAGATACCAACACAAACATTAGAGGGGCTGAACAAATACAGATACGATTACAAATAACACCCCTGTAGATCCCTTGAGTGGATTCCTGTGATTTGGTTGCTCTCAATTCACAGGAATGCTCCCTCCCCGAGGACGCCATCAAAATGGAAAACGCAGAAAAACACGACAACATCATAACCAAGAGCCATTCCTCATCTTCTGTCTCCTCCTTCTGCTGCAAGAGTTTCCTGTTCCACCAAAACGGAACAGCCAGTGGCTTTATCAAGATTTATGAGCTAAATCATCATTGGAAATATTAGACACTTGCCGGGGCACAGGGGGAGGTGGGAGGGGAGCGTGAGCGGGCTGCGGAGGAGATGAGGGGAATAGGAGAAAGACGAGACGGAGTGAGAAAAGAAACAAGTGAGTCAAAGGGAAATGGAGCGAGAAAGACTTAACTGAGCGAGATAGGAGGATTGTGCTAAGAACAGATGGCTAGACTTGATACAAAAAGCATTTTCAGTACAATCTTTTATGTTCCTGCTGTTTTCTTGTCTCAATGTGCCGACATCCCAGTCAGAGACACTCAAAAACAAGCAGCGGAGATAAAGGGCTGGAGACAAATGGGAAAACAAGGTGAATCCCCAAATCTGGGAGCCCCAGCCCTTGTCTCACATGATCCCTCCTGATGATGAACTTATTTCTCCTGACTCAGATTCCTTCCTCAGGAAAAGAACATTAACTCACTCACCAAGAAGAGAAAAACAGCAAACGGGTTAGACTGAGGCCACTGAACGTTGCTTCAAGACCACGAGTTCTGTTTTTAATTAGAAATACACTCAACTTATATCATCTTCAAACCATTTTAAAGTTATACTGAAAAATGTAGCTTTTTTATTATAGTGAGATGAGCAGACATATTAACCTCATGTCGCCTGAGAACAGACCAGAAGCCAAGAGGAAGTTAGCTTAGCATAAAGACTTGAGGCAATTCACAAATGCAAATATGTTTAAAGTGTATTTATTTCAAATCCTGTATGTTTAATCTGGACATAAGCAGAAATTCTTGGGTCACATATACGTCTTTTGACTAAGCTTATTTTGTAGCCGATGTTTTATGATATTTGTTTAGTTGTATTCCATTTTTTTATACAATTTATTTATAATAACAAATATTGAAAATGAAATCCTTTTCAAGGCCTCAAAAGGCTTAAAAAGATTCATCCTCTAAATTTCTATTCTTTATTACTATAAATATATCAAACTTTAAATACCAGCCCTGCAGTCACAGCTGGTAATCAACTTAAAGTTAACTTGAAATTCATGTGAAACTGAGTTACCTAAAAATATTAATTCTTTGACATCTCAAAGCTTAAAACAGAAGAACAGATGGTGAAAGTGTATGTATGAGACATCATTTTAAAGATAACATACTCTAGTGACCCTATGTTGGACTAAAGACAGCCTAAGTTGATTCATACATCAATTTAAAAAGTAGTTTGACAATAAACGTTGAAAACCACCAAATTGAAACTCCGTCTTTATGGACTAAAGGAATGTAAAAAATCGACGAATGGAGAGACAATCAGACTTCACCAAAACGATCCTGGTAAACCTGAATAAACTGTGAACTGGTCTAATTCTGCATTCTTCTGTCAATATTGAAAAAAGGTTCAAGCATTTACACAACGACCGGCGACCGGGTTCGTTTTCAGAGCTTCAGGCAGCATTGTCTGTTTAACCATCTCCCTGTTTTAACATTAAATTCAAACCCAACCCTTCTGTAGGGTTATGCCGAGTGTTAAATGGCACGGGTGTGAAATAAAACACATCTTTATTCAAAAGTCAAACTGTGGTGTGTCTGATAAATGTCGGCCTCATTATTTTGCTGCCTGTTCCACCTTTAACGAGCTGAGCGTCCGTCCACTGAACAATAGCACACTCAATAAATTAACCAGTGAGCCGTGTGCTCCTGCAAATTGAATCAAGCGTGTCTGCAACTGCCTGATTTTCATATGATTGACTAATAAATTGATGCAAGTGATGCAAACTAAATCAGCCACGTTTGCCCTTTCTGAGATTCAAATAAAAACTGCTTGTAGAATTGTGTTGTGGGAGAAATACGTCCGTGGCTAACAGGTCACATTAAATATAATGACGACAGGCAGAGAGAAGGGAGCGACAGAGACACACAGCATGGAGCCATGAGGAAACAGATCAACAAAATCAGACGAAATTTCAAATGAGATGCAGACAGTGCAACGTGCATCAGGAGGAGAAAACACTGGGGAGCCTGATGCAGAGAGAGAGAGCGAGCAGCAGAGGAGGGCCGGCGAGCGAGGGATGGGCTTTTGATGGAGCCTCATCTGGAGTGTTTATGACGAGGCAGCGCCAGCAACGTAATGAGTTGACTGATCAATCTTTCCTCCTTGCTCCGCTGGATCAATAACACTGTTTTGACATCCTACATTAAGCTCTAACTAATTGCCAGATTGCTAAATGCTTTTAAGAAGGAAGAAAAAAAAAAAACATATCCCGGGCAATCAATAATGCAATCACACCAGCGACTCTCCTATACTGCTGAGGGAGGAGGGATGTGCTGTTGTTTGTGTGTGTTCGTTTGTTTGTGAGCGTGTGTGAGTGTGGCCAGTGTCAAAGGCCAAACATTTACCTGCTCTGTGATTTTCAGGACCTGTGGATGCGTCTTATTTGGGCTACTGGGAGTTGTGGTCGGGGGAGGACGGTCGAGCAGAGCAGTGGTGTATTTGGGGTTTGAACTCCAGTGGCCTCAGTGGAACAGTTAGTTTACGTGGTTCATAGCTCCGTGGCTAAACCACCGAGACCACCAAGCGATTATTGACAGGGGATAGGAGTCTTAACAGCTTAATTCAATAATGACTGTGTATGTGGAAACTGCAGACATGTGTCTAATGTCTGATAGCTGTCGCTCTTTTCTACTCCCCTTCAGCCTCAACACTGTGCTCACCTAAGAAAGACCTGAGAGCTGGCAACCATAAAGCATTGCTGCAGAACAGTCCAAAGGGGGTAAGAAACACAGCGAGGCAGCTGCATTACAAATCGTACAAACCCTGCTCAGCACCGTGGAGGAGGTAGATAGAGTGAGTGGAGTAATTTAGCTGCTGTAGATTCAGATACAACCCTCAGGAGCTGGTGGAGACCAAAAACAGAGCTTTAAGAGAAAGAATGATTGATGTCGTCACTGCTCCCAAACAGTGACGTCAAAGTGTCTTGATCGCCACCTAGTGCCTGGCTGCAGTACAGGTCATGAACCCCAGTACACTTTAAACACATTTTTCCTAAAGACAGTTTCTCTAAAAAAAAAATTCCGAACATGTTTATGAGAAGGTTGTGGTTTGGGTTCAAATAACTGGTTTGTCTATTAAAAATGTTATTTAATTTTTTAGGATATGCTTAATTTATGGTGCTGTCAATTAATCTCCTGAAAGTGCTCATGGTGAAAGGCAGTTTGATTCTGAACAACTCCATGACAACTGTGAAAATTTCAATCTTGGCTGAAGACCATCTGTTATTATCCAAGAACGAAAATTGTCAATATGCATCATTGTCCTGAAGGATCTCTCTTGATTTGTGTCATTGTATCTAGAATGAGTACATGGGGGGTGGAAAACTTAATGATATGGCAGAGCAACATGTGAAAAAGCACAGAACTCCTACGCTTGGACATCTTTTTACATGCCTATACAGTTTGTGTGTGTGTGTGTGTGTGTGTGTGTGTGTGTGTGTGTGTGAGAGCGTACATGATTGAAGATCAACATGTTTTTGTCTTGGACTAACAGGGTCAGGGGTGGACAGGTTAGCGATACCGGACGTCAGTTATTCTTCACCTCCACACAATAGTCAGAGATAAAAACCTCTTTTCATGAATTTTTCAGACAAGCCGAGCTTCTTGAGCTGAAGAGCTTCCCCGCTACACTCGCTTCATCCATTTTTTAACAAGTAGAAAGACTGGACAAGATGCCACCGATTCAAAAGTGCAGGTATGAAGGTGTCTGACCTGCTGTCTCGCTGTTTTTTTGCAAGTCACACAATTCTTTGCACGCAGCCATGAGAAGAGCTGAAATGGAGGCCGAGGGATGAGCCCAGAGGACGAAGCAGAGAAACAGAGGACACACGAGCATAACGTCTTCTTTTCTGTGTCAACATATAATAAATAAGTAAAACAGCAGAGCCGATTGGTTTGGCGAAATGAGAGTGAAACAGCCAGGGTCTATGACAATTTACATGAACTCCCAGACTTGAACTTTAAGCCCCGTTCACATTCATTTCAGAGATGCTGATTGTCGAATACTGAATGAGATGGTAATTACGCTCCCATGAAGATAAACCGACGACTGTGTGGCTCTAATTGCAACACGTCTTGTTTGATTTAATAGCATTAAAGGAGCAAATGTACATTTATTTTCCACAGTGTGAGGATGTATTTAGACGCTAGTCGAATAATCATTAAGCTGAATAAATTACATCATCAACTGCATGTCGATCAAACTCTTTTTTTTAAGTGTTTTATACAGTCGTCTGAAAACGTATAGGATTTGGATTTTTGAGCCTGTTTCCGTTTCTCAGCTGAATTTTCTTTCATCGTCCACGGGATCAAGAACACTGATGTTTTCTTTTCAATACCTCATCTTTTCCCAGTTCTTCCTTTTCTTCATTCCATCCCATCTTTCTATGTTATTTTTCTTCTTGTCCTTTGGCTCGGCCTCTTGTCCCTGACTTCTTCTTTGTTTCCATATCCCTGCTATTAAAACAACTAAATTATTAAACCTATAGTGATAATCAATCAATAGCACTCTTTCTTAGAGGGATAGACCGTTTAATAATTGACTAATCCTGAGGGGACCACAGCCCCCAGTGTGTGTGTGTGTGTGTGTGTGTGTGTGTGTGTGTGTGTGTGTGTTGACCCCTTTGGATAGGCCCAGCTATTTGAATTGCATGTCCTCATTGTTCTGTGGGATTGAGGTGACTTACTGAGGTAGACTGGCTCTGATGAGGGTCATGGTGCACTAATTAAACCCTTAATTGTAATTTCTAGAGAAGCATAAGAAGAGAGATGTCAATGGATGCAATTAGTGTGACTAAGCCACAGGTGCAAAGGGGCAAACAAACAAACTGCACGCCCCATATATAATGTCAGTCTGATGTTAACTATAGAGCAAATAGACTTCAACTTTAGTCCACTGGAAAAATGAAAGGTCAGGCAATTTACTGGATTACATTTTAAATTTTCAGGCCAACTCAAAGTTTTGAAGAAGATCACTTGTACCAAACCACAAATGTGTGCACTTTGAGCACACATTCTGATTAATGAGCATCCTTCACCCAGGGGTAATCCAGACTGACACTTGCTGACTGGAGTAGCCAGGGTTGAAACTAATGACTCTCTAGTAGGTGGGTGACCCTCTCTCCCTCCCGCGCCACAGCCAGGTTATTGTGATATCACTACAATAGAGACTTATGCTACACCCAACCATAGCACTCACCTTCAGGACATCATGTTTCCCAGGAGGAGAGATGAGAGATGTCTCATCATGTGAACACACACACTCATGCACAAACGAGCAATAGACTCCAGTGTCCATGAAAACCCCTGCAGAATTGCTCTGTAGACCCTGTTTTTAAATTGTCTGGCCTCCACTCTGGGTAAAACGTAAACATTTGTGTTTGGTTCAAACATGAATCCTTTTTATGTATTGAAGCCAACTTTATAAATTATACTTATTAAAGTTACGTGAAGCAAGAATGTACAAAGTCATCAACTATTCAAATCACAGTGAGTGAGGAATTTTACGTTTTGGTTTTCACAGTGAATGAATAAGTGAATCTCTGCAGGGATGCATTTATTTAAAACATTTTCAAGAGAGTGTTTCGCTGGAGCCATTACTTCCACTACTGCACCAATCAATACCATCGTATTCTCAAAAGATAAAGAAATCTCATACAACATGTCACTCAGGTAATTGTCTCCAGTGTTTTGGTTTCATGACCTGTTCAATGTTCAGTATCTCAACTGTATTTTTCCAGATGTAACAGGCAGATGTGCAAGCAGATTTAAAATGCACTATAGCTAAAGTTAGCAGCTGGTGAGCACAGAGCAGCATGTAGCAAGTAGTGGAGACCAAATCATGAATGAGAGCTTAAATCAGAGTGAATTACATCTGGAAACATGATTTTAAATGAATGATAATGTGGCTTTATACCAGGTGGATGAGTTCAAGGCAACTGTGTGTGTGTGTGCGTGTGTGTTTGTGTGTGGGTGTGTGTGTGTTTGTGTGTGTGCACGTTTGTGCGTATGTGCGTGCATGCTTGTCATCACGATAAAATCTGGTCCTGGAGACACCCACAGAAATCTTGTTCTCCTCATTTCACAGATTGTTATCATTATTATTCAGTACATTTTTCTATTGCATCCAAAATTCAAGCACAGAGTTGTGAATGAGGCCCCTAATAAACTAAAATGGTGCTGTGAAATCGATTCTGTAGCATTCTAGTATGCTGACAGACGCAAAAAGCAAAGAAAACCTATCTTCCTCAGCGGTTGTAGCCAGTCCAGCTCGACAGCATGTCATCGTCAGGTCTGTGTATTGTATTTCATGTTCAGTGGAGCCTGTTGTATTGTCCACACTCTGATGTATTTGGGCCCCTGTGAGTCTTTGCTTTTAACATTCCAAACAGCTTTGTAGCTCCTTCGGTCAGGAACCCACCGCTCATCCCATCTTCGCATTCTGCATCAATAACAACTCTTGCTGTCAAAAGCAGGCGGCCGGCTCTCAGCGGCCGGCCTCAACCCTTAAATCACCTTCTCAATCTTGGACGTGGGTCACACAGCTCCCCTGTGGACGGGATTAGAAGCTACTCATTACCTTGACACGTGGCTCGACAGTCACTCAGTCAACCCTCTGGGTCACACAGGCGGTCACATACTCTGGTCTTTGGTGGATTAGAGATGTTTTGATCGACATCTATGAGGGAGACGACATAGAATTAGTGAGAATTATGTCATATGTCTTAACACACACAGGCAAGGGACACACAGTTCCATCCATCCAGCCAGCTAGTAGAATTAAAAATAAAAATAAATTTTATCTTTAAGGCACTTTTTAAAGACGTAATTTACAAAGACCTATGTCACATGAAAACTTGAACACGTAAAAAGTGTACAGTCTTAAAATCAATTCTAAAATCCTGAGAGCCAAGGATCAGGATGATGTGATGTTGCCTTTTAGGACCAGTGAGTTGTGGTAACTTTGTCCTGTGCTGTTAACATTATTTGTTGCACCACTTCATCGTCATTAGCAATAGCATTTACAAAGGGTTAAATCATTTAATATTGCTGTTGGTAAACACAGAGTCAGCAACCAGTTGTTGGAAATAACATCAAAACACAAAGTTTTAGTTGACAATCAACTAAACATTCTTTGAGTAGCCTACAAGTATCTTGCCTGTTACTTTCATCTTTCCTCACCTTTCTACTGGGTTTCCCGGTCCCACTGGTAAACAGGAAGTGGGACACTCCAACTCTATTATTAGAATGAGAATATGGAGTGAAACACATGCTTACCAGTCCAGAGGGGTGTTTTAACTGTTATCAGAGGAATACTCTTTAAGGCGCACATGAAGTGGTGTGGTAGCAGTACGGTAATATTTCTGCGGCAGGTTAGATTTAGTGAAATGCTGATGGACACAGAAATCCTTTGAAATGTGCATATTGTAGAGATTTGCTAGTTGATTTTGTGTAACCTATGGTGTGTCTTGTCAGAGGGTAGATGCTCCTGACGAGCCGGTGCTAGAGTCCAACAGTCAGATACCTAGGATTATTGGTTTTCTTGTATTTAATTTGTCTTAGGTTTTGTTTTATTCAGGGGTTTTTTGTACATTTGCACATCTGCACCTGACTGATGAAAAGAAACAGAATAAAGCACAAGGTGAAGATGGCTTTGAGTGGTGTCTCCCTCTTTCACCGGAGTGGAGCCAGATCCCCCTGTTTTTCCTCCCTGTGGACAGTCATGTTCACCCTGAAGAGACGAGCGCGTTTAGACTTTGAAAAGCAGTTGTTGATTATTTGACGTTCAGGTCTTAAACAAGGCTGTCGGTCATCTGTCACTGATTCCCTCATCTCCCCTGACAGTGAAACCGACACATGCAGACACAGATAAAGGATAAATCACCATCACACTTACAGTTTAAATGGAAGCATACTGTAAAGAATGGCTGCCCTGAGAGCTCATTTCAATGCAAATAGAAATAAAAAAAACAAATGATAAAACTACAGAGTGATTGCCACAAAATGAAGTAACACAATTAAAAACAAAATGGAAACAATCAAGACACAGTCCGTTAGAAAAATCATTCACTGGTTTGACGGCAAATATGCAGCGCAGCAAATTGCATTGCAAACACAGGCAATAGAAATAAACACCGAAACAAACTGACACTCAATACCTGGCTATGGTTGGAAAATGAGCTGTTTTAGTTGTTTCTCATTAACATTTTATTGGCATAATTGTTGACACACAAATTGCTAATGTCGGAACACAGCTCTGACAGTTTCCATAGAAATCCGGAGCTCCATAGGCCCCCTTTCATGTCACGAAAAACAGGCAAATGTCAGCCTGTATATGAACGAGCAGATGAGGCAGCAGAAGACCAATTGGGACAAATGACTCTAATGTGAGATTTACGAATTTTTGGAAATGTTTTAAAGATATATTTCTTTGTTTAACAAGAGAAAATACTTCAAAGATGAAAACTAATTGGTTTGATGATCGTTCGGTTTTGTTCTGTGCAGCTTGAAGCATCTTAAATTTCCTTGTTTTTGTTTATATATAGTTTACTGTGAATTTGTTACCCATTGCTGTGTTTGATCGTTTTTTTTTTTTTGTGCAGCTCGTTTTGTTATGATTCATGACTCTTCTTTGGTCGCAGTGTGTTGGGGAATTGCTGTTAAAACAATATGTAGGTCATAGAGAGACCACCACGCTCATATCTATAGCAGCTATACTTTAACTTGTGTTTTAATGGCACTCCTGAGACAGCGTGTGTGCCAGTCTGTCTGAGTCGCTCTCTGTTTGGATCTATCATCACTACTCGCTCTTTGTTTCAACACGTTCATTAGTACCATGTGTACAAGGCTGTCTCTGCCCTGGCGTCCCATGGACTAAACATGCTTTATGCTTTATGTCTGCCTGTGTGTGTGTGTGTGTGTGTGTGTGTGTGTGTGTGTGTGTGTGTGTGTGTGTGTGTGTGTGTGTCTGTGTGTGTGTGTGTGTGTGTGTCTTTTCTGCATACATTACGGTGTGTTTGCAGTGTGGTAAGTGCCTGTGTTAAGGTTATGGCCGGTGACCTTGCTGGCGTCCATCCATCGACGTCCCCAAGTCGCCTCCATCTGGGGCCCGACTGGACGCTGACACGGGTCAATTAGAGCTCGCTGTCTATTTGTCTTTCTTGAGCTGACACAAGAGCTGCATCTTCTGTTCTTCTCACATTCTCAGCATCTTTCTCTTCCTTCTGTTGCATCTTAATCTCCTCCTCTTTAATCTCTGGCGTTTCCTGTCTTTACACTTTGATTTCCAGTCTTTCTGGATTATCCTCTGCTCGCCCATTTACTTCTCTCCAACACCTTTTGCCATTCGGGAGATGAGATGAAATGAGATGCAGATCACTTGTTCAACGTCATATTAGAAAAAAAAAACATCCATCCGTCCATCCATCCATCCATCCATCCAGTATCTACCACTTCTCCGGGTTCGGGTTGTGAAGGTACTCAGCCAAGTAGGATAGTCCAGACATCCCAACTCACAAGCGACATGTACCAGCTCCTCCTGTGGTCCCCCATTAAGGATATATAATCCCTCCAGTGAGTTCTAGGTAAACCCTGGGGGTCTCATCCCAGTTGAGCGTGCCTGGTAAACCTCTAATGGAAGGCAACCTTTAGAGGCATCCTGACTAGATGCCCGAACCACCTCAACTGTCCACTTGCAACTGGGAAGAAGCAATGGTTCTACACCGACCTCCCTCCAGATTAACTGGACTCTTTGAGTTAAGTCCTCTCTAAATTCCTGCACATTCAGTTCAGTTCAGTTCAGTCATCTTTATTATACCAGATGGGAAACTGGGCTTGCAGTCAGCGGCACAACACAGTTACAAAGAACATGAATGTTTCCTAAAAAGTCTCCTATCACATGCGAGTAATCTCTAAAATATCAAAAGTGAATTAGTTAAGTTAAAATAATATGATGAATTACATTGAGAGCTTTAACAGGTTTTCTACTGAGGGGATTTTGCTGTTACTTCACTTGAAGCAGGGTTCTCTAAATCTCCAGCCTGAGGAGAGTTTCAAACTCACAGTGAAGGGAGTGTTATTTGTATTATAATATAGACTGAGCCCTGCGGCGGACCTGCTGGTCAAGGATAGCTGTCGGGGGGGACTGCAGGACGCCAACCACATTGCCAGAAGTCTGAGACCACTGTATATATTTCCATGCTCCAGAGAACACCATGTTTTGCTTTCTTCTTTTTCACATATCAGGTTACTTAAACTAGCGCAGTGGCCGTTCTGAACACGTCTGTTTGGAATGGGCTGTCATTCCGGCCTGCGGTGGTTGCCGGGTTTCTTTTGGAAACTTTAAAAGTGACCTGCGGTAATTGAGCCACGGCAAATCAAGTCCTGCTGCTATACTGGGTCCACAGAACCCTGAAGCTGCTGCACAGAGAGCTGCTCAACTGTTCAAGTTCAGTGAAGTTCAGCTCAATCCACAGAACACGCAGGTCCTCTGGGCCTTAACAACACACATGTCCGATAAGATGAACAATTCTCAAGATATGCATTCAACACACAGACCGACGGATTTCTGGAATTCGTAGATGATGTCCTCGAATGATTTCATTGAACCAGATACTGTCTTTGTTTATCTCTGAAAACACGTTAACATACTTTCCCTCTTTGAAGAAAGACATTTGTGCTGAAACAATGGGCTATTTCATGTGTGTGGGTCTGTGTGTGTGTGTGTGTGTCTGTGTGTGTCCACCATCTAGTATCTCCAGAGTTCTGTCTATGGGGCAATACATACTTCCTCTTTCCTGCTTCGTCGGCCAATGATAACCTGATACACCCTGGAGAGAACTGCGGGGGCGGCAAAGGGGGAAGTGGAGAGCAGGAGGAGGTGGGAAAGAAGTGGAAGGA